>NW_006399970.1:3731837-3745657 GCF_000299155.1 Elephantulus edwardii
TTTATGAAAATTAATAAAATATAATTATAGAAAAAAAAATAAAGTCTCCTCAGACCATTTGCTTTTTCATACAGGATGCTTTTTTTCATATATGATGCTCTTGACTCAGCTAGTCTTTGATCATTAATATTTAATGAATCAAGTCTATTCTTTTTAAAAAAAAATACTGATTAGTTTACAAAGTTCTGATACATTGTTTTTCACACAAGATTCTTCCCATTTCCTTCACTCCTCCATCAAATAGTAAAACCCTATGATTAACACTCCACCCCTTGCCCATCCTCACCCATCTGCTCCCTGTCCCCTCTTTCACCCCCCACCCCGCCTTGGATTTTCATTTTTCATACTCTTTCTACAATAATGGTTTTATTCACATTTGTCCTTGCGGGACTGAATTAGTTCACTTAGCATAATGTTTTCCAGTCCCTCTCAAATTAGGTAGTAATTTACAAAATCATTGTTCTTGCATGCTGCATAGTATTCCATTGTATGGATGTATCACAACTTCTCAATCCATTCTTTTGTGGTTGGACATCTGGGCTGTTAAAATGTTCTTGTGATGATGAATTATGCTGCTATGAACATTGATGTACAAGTCTCCGGTTGAGTCTCAGTTCTCATTTCTTGGAGTATATTCCAAGCAATGGAATAGCTGGCTCATATGAAATTTCTATATTCAGCTTTTTGAGGAAATGCTGTTAAACTTTGTCACTGCTACTGGAATGAGATGGTATCTCATAGTGGTTTTGATTTGCATCTCTCTTATCGTCAGTGATTTCGAGCATTTCTTCATGTGTCTGTTGGCTATTCAAATGTCTTCCTCTGTAAAAACTCTTTCCATGTTTTTTGCCCATTTTAAAATTGAGTTATCAGTCTTTTTCTTGTGGAGGCCCAGGGGTATTCTATACATTTCATTATAAGACCCTTGTCTGAGATGATATTGCCAAATGTTTGTTCCCAGTTGGTGAATTTTCTTTTCACTCTACTGGAAAACTTTTTTATTTGCACAGGGATTTCATCTTTAGAAGGTCCCATTCATCAATTTTATCCTCTTCAGATTGTGCCTTTCTGGCTGTATTTGGCAGTTTCTTTTTACCATAGACTAGGCCATCTGAGCTTGATCCCAGTTTATCTCTTATGAACTTTATAGTTTTGAATTTACTCCCATGTTTCTGATCCACCTTGAGGTGATTTTTTTATATGGTGTGAGATGTAGATACTGTTTCAGCTTTCTGTAGGTAGCAATCCAGTTTTGCCAACACCATTTATTGAAGAGGTTGTCATTTCTCCATTTAATAGGTTTTATTTCCTACTTGAATATCAGTTGACCGTAGATAGCTGAGTCAATTTCTGGGTTCTCAATTCTTTTCCATTGGTCTTTGTCTGTCATTGTACCAGTACTATACTGTTTTGGTTACTACCACTGTGTAATTCCTTGAAACTCATGCCATATCTAGATTGACAAGAACAGATATAGAACACTTGAACAGACCCATCACAAAAGAAGTTGAAAAAGGTCATAAAAAGACTTCCCCGTAAGAAAAGTTCTGGACCAATGGCTTCAAAGCTGAATTCTACCAAACATTCAGAGAGGATCTATCACCAATTCTACTTAAAATATTTTAAAAAATTGAAAAAGAAAGAACACACCAAAACAAGATAAAGGTAAGCAATCAAATTGAAAGATGGGCACAGGATATTAACAGAAACTTCACCATTGAAGACATTCAGATGGCCAAAAAGCATATGAAGAAATGTTCAAATTCCCTAGCTCTGAGGTGCAAATAAAACCAACTATAAGATATCATCCACTCCAGTAAGAATAGCAAAATTTAACAGAAGAGCAAGCAACAAATACTGGCGAGGTTGTGGAGAAACTGGAACCCTTACTCACTGTTGGTGGAAGTGTAAAATGGTGCAACCACTGTGGAAGGCAGTGTGACACTTTCTCAAAAAGCTGCAAATAGAGATACCATTTGACCTAGTAATTCCGCTACTGGGAATATACCCCAAAGAGACCATAACTGCCACCCAAGCAGATATATGCATGCCCATGTTTATCATGTCTTTGTTCACAATAGCAAGGAATTGGAAACAACCTAAGTGCCCATCAACAAACAAATGGATAGAGAAGCTGTGGTATATTCACACAATGGGATACTACGCTGCATTGAAAAACAAGGAACTTAGGCAATATTATTCAAAATGGGTGACCCTGGAGGACATTATACTGTGTGAAATATCTCAGTCACAAAGGGACAAATACTGCATAGTGCCACTGCTATAAAACAGGACTAATATTGGAGTTGGGGGAAGAATGAGAAAGAAGGGATAAATAATGTATATGGCATTGAAACAGATGAGGGAGAAAACTATTTAAAATGGATATGTGGTTAGGTATTATTGTCATAACAGGAGTCCAGAATGAAGCCTGAGGGGAGGGATTGTAAAACAATGGTGGAACTTTTATTTTACTTTTCAAAGAGAAGAATGTACTGGGGGGTGGGGGGGATTGGGGCAGGGAGAAAAATGCAACAATGAATGAATGGAAATCCAAAGTCTCTGTAAATTTTCATTAAAATTAATAAAAAAAAAGAAAAAGAAGGAACACTCCCAGAGTCATTCTATGAAGCAAGTGCAACTCTAATACCAAAACAAGACAAAAAATATTATCAAGAAAGAAAACTACAGACCAATATCTCTCATGAATGGAGATGTAAAAATCCTTAACAAAATCCTAGCCAATAGGATCCAAAAGCACATAAAAAAAATAATTCACCATGACCAAGTGGCATTCATAACATATATGTAGAGATGGTTCAACATAAGAAAAACAATCAACATAATTCACCATAGTAACAAAGTAAATAATAAGAACCATATGATCTTTGCAATTGACACAGAAAAGGCATTTGACAAAATCCAACATCACTTCCTGATTAAGACACTCAGCAAAATTGGAATAGAAGGGGTATTTTTTGTCAACATAGTGAAAAGTATATATGCAAAACCAAAAGGCAACATCATTCTCAATGGAGAAAGACAAAAAGCATTTTCCTTGCTAACAGGGACCAGACAAGGAAGTCCACTGTCACAACTTGTATTCAATATTGTATTGAAAGTGCTTACTATGGCAATATGACAAGAGAAGGAAATAAAAGGTATCCAGATTGGCAAAGAGATGGTTAAACTATTGCTATATGCAGATGATGGTGTACACAGAAAACTCTAAAGACTGAGTAAAAAAACTGTTATAGCTAGTAGGTCAATTTGGTAGAGCAGCAGGATTTAAGATCAATATAAAAAATATCAATGAGAGTCCACTACAGCAACAAAGGGAACTTAGAGAAGGAAACCTAAAAAGTAATACCATTTACAATAGCTAACCACAAATTGAGATACTTGGGAATGAACCTAAGTAGAGCTACAAAAGACCTGCACAAAGAAAACTACAGAACATTTCTTCAAGACTCAATACAAGACCTAAAGAAATGGGAAAATGTGCCCTGCTCATGGATAGGAAGACTCAATATTGTGGAAATGGCAATCCTACTGAAAGCAATCTATATGTTCAACTCAATCCAGTACAGATTACCAATACAGATACTGAATTCCATTTTCAAGGAAATTGAAAGGGAAATTGTCAAGTTTATTTGGAGAAGCAAGAGATCCTGAATAAGCAAAGTACTTGTGAGAAACAAAAATGGAGAAGCATAACACTCCCTGACATCAAGTCTATTCTTGAAATGGTCTCTAAATTTAGGTGAGAACACTTGATTGTGCTCATGCAAAACCCATAATTTAAGCAAGAAGAAATCCTCAGAACACAGCAAGGAACACTACATGGTTCAAAATAAGGAAAGGAATGTGTCAGGGATTCCTCCTATCTCCATCCCTTTCCAATCTCTATGCAGAACAGATCATTTGGGAGGCTAGGCTTTATGAGGAGGAATGTGGCATCAAGATTGAAGGAATGTTCATCAACAACCTGTGTTATATATTTGATACAACCTTGCTTGCTGAAACTGAAGAGGACCTGAAGCACTTGTGGCAGGAGGCCAAGGACTATAGTCTTTAATATAGACTGACACTCAACATCAAGAAGACAAAGATTCTCACCACTGGACCAATTGGCAGCACCATAATAAATGAAGTAGAGATTGAGATTGTTAACAATTACAGCTTGCTCAGCTCCACAATCTTCACTCTTGGCACCAACAGTCAGGTAATCAAAATACAGATTGCACTGGGAAAATCTGCTGTCAGGGAACTCTCCAGAGTACTGAGCAGGAATGATGTTAGTTTAGAGACTAAGGTGCACCTGATTCTGGCTATGGTTTTTGCAATTACTTACTACTTACCAGACAGCTGGATAATGACTAAGGATGACAGAAGAAGAACGATACCTTTGAGTTGTGGTGCTGGAGATATGTTTTGAACATATCATGAACTGCCATGAGAACAAATAGGTCTTGAACAGGGTGAAACCAAGTTTCTCTTTGGAGGCTAGAATTTTAAAGCTCTATCTCACATACTTAGAGCATGTGGCCAAGAGGAAGCAGTCCTTCAAGAAGGACATACTTGAAAGGGTGGAGGGACACAGCACAGGAGAGGAAGACCCTGGAAGAGATGGCTTGATACAGTAACTAGAGTAATGGGGATAAGTGTGTCAGTCAGAGAGATGGCACAAAATAGGACAGGCTTCAGAGCTGTTGTACATTGAGTCGCTATGAGTCACAGGCGACTTGACAACACATAGCAACAACAAACCTACTGCTGTATTTTGGATCTCATGGACTTGTTTTAATTTTTTCCAGTTTCAATTTGAAATTATATATGAGCAACTGATGTTTTATTCTACGGCTGGCCCTTGCCTTGTTCTATCTGATATGGAGTTCCTCCATCATCTCTTTCTTTTTTTTTTCCTTTCCATCATCTCTTTCTATGGCAGATGTAGTCAATTTACTTCTTGGGTATTTTATTAGCTGAAGTCTGTATGTTACCTGGGGTTTTTTTTAGGTGCCATTGAACTGAATATGACTCACAGAGACTTATTAACTATACCCTGTCCTATACTGTGCCATCCTCACATTCTCTAACACATGTAAGCCCATTACTGCAATCACTGTTGTAAATGTTTATATACAGTTTCTGTTTATGTTTTTTTTTTCAAAAAAGGTATTTTCAGTGAGTAAGTTTTTGGCTGCACAAGATTGCATTTCTAGCCTTTTTTTAAAAATTTATTACCATGGCCATAATTTCCAACCACTAGTAATTTCATTTTAATTTCTTCCTTATTACTAACTTTTGCTTTTTAATCATGTTATTAATTCATCTTTATTGCATGTTAGCTCAATTTTAGACTGCTTAAGCAGGTAGAAATCCTGAATTTCTTTATCTTTGTTTTTTAGTAGTTGATGCATATATTTGAATATTAATTGTATTCAATTACATCCAGGTCTTCCTTTTATGCATATGGACAATATCCTATCACTGAGAGTGTTGTACTTTAAGATGACATTTGAAATGTTCTTTTTGACAATAAATGGGACATTTTTCCTTTTAATTTGTCATTTTCAGCGATAGTAGATCACACGTTAGTTGTTGTAGATCATATGTTAATTGTTGTCGATGTTGAGTTGAGTATGTTTTGTAGCGGCCCTATGAACAACAGACCTAAACCCTGTTCTATCCTGCTCATCCATCCTCTTCAATTCTGACATGCTTTAGCCCATTGCCATAGTCACTGTGTCTATCCATCTCATTGAGGGTCTTTTCCTCCCAAAGAATAGCTTCTCCTAGCAACATGTCTAAAGGTTTAGGGAGGAAGCTTCACCATCCTAGCCTCCAAGGAGCATTCTTGCTACAGTTTCCCAAAACATATCTGTTTGTTTTTTTGGCATGCCCTGAGATATTCAGTATTCTTCTCCAACATCACAACTTAAAGGCATCAATTCTTCTGTCATCCTTATTTATTGTTAATAATGAATAATAACTTATTCTTTTTATAACAAGTGAAAAGACCCTGGCACAAATCAGGCTCCCCTTAGTCTTCAGACTGACATGATTGCTTTTCAGTATTTTGGAGAGATCTGTGGTAGCAGCCTTGCCCAATGCAGTACATCTCCTGATCTCCTGATTCCTAGTACTAAGAGCATTGACTACTGCTCCAAACAGGATTAAATCCTTGACAGCTTCAATACTTTCTCAATATCTATTATGAGTTCATTGGTCTAGAGGTGAGGACTTCCTTTTTCGTGATATTGGGATGTAATCCATATTGCAGGCTTTAGTCCTTGATCTTCTGAAGCAAGCATTCCAAACAAACAAGGATCTACATAATACAGGTTGTTGATGAGTCTTCCTCCAATTGTGATACCACATTTCTCTTCATAGACTCTAACTTCTTGAATTATTTGCTAAAGATACACCACTGGTAAAAAAATAAAACAAAAGAATAAAAAACAACCCTTTCTGATTTTAAACCATGCAGTGTTTGATTACACAATAGCTTCTTGGTCTAGGTATAGCTTTCATATGAGCTCAATTAAAGCTCTGAGATGACCACTCTTCTCAGAGTCAGCCACAGTTTGTTATGATTCACACAGTCAAATGCCATTGCATAGTCAATAAAACAGATATACATTCTTCTGGTGATCTCTTCCTTCATCTATGTGCCACTTAGTTGGAACCGACTCATAAGCTGACCCTCCAGTAGGTTTTCAGAGGCAGTTAATCACTTGGGAAAAGTATGCTCATCCATCTTAAGCAGAGCAGTGAGTAGATTCATTACTTTTCAGTAATTTGGAGAGGTCCTTGACAGTGGACTTGTCCAATGCAATATGTCTTCTGAACTCTTAACTGTTGGTACCAAGGGAATTGATTGTGGATTCAAACAAGTAAAAGAAAACTTTGGCAATTTGACCTCTGTCCTCCCAACCTACTTATCATTCATCTCTGATCTTACAAACAACAGATCTGAACCTTGCCCTATCCCGTGTCATCCTCACAATTTCTGGCATAATTTAATCCACTGCTGAGGATAATTTGTCAATCCATATGGTTAAGGGTCTTCCTCCCTTTCACCATCCCTCCACCTTTACAAGCGTGATGTCCTTTCCAAAGAATAGCCTCTCCTACTAATATTCCCAGAGTATGTGAGATGTCATGATCCAGGAGGTACCAGAAGAAGATGGAAGGAATATACTGAGTCATTGTATCGAAAGGAATTGGCAGATACAGAATAATTTAATGAAATAACATTTGAGCAAGAGCCTATGGTGATGAAGGAAGAAGTTCAAGCTGCTTTGAAGGAAATAGCAAAAAACAAGGCCCCCGGAATAGACGGTATACCAATTGACATATTTCAGCTAACAGATGCTGCCCTGGATGTGCTCACCAAGTTGTGCCAAGAAATCTGGAGAACAACCACTTGGTCAACTGACTGGAAGAGATCTATATTTGTTCCCATCCTAAAGAAGGGTGACCCAACTGAGTGTGGAAACTACAGAACAATATCATTGATTTCACATGCAAGAAGTCCAGGCTGAGTTTAGAAGGGGTCGTGGTACTAGGGATATTGTAGCCGATGTTAGATGGATCTTAGCTGAAAGCAGAGATTACCAGAAGAATGTCTATCTGTGTTTTATTGATTATGCAAAGGCATTTGACTGTGTGGATCATAACAAACTGTGGCTGACTCTGAGAAGAATGGGAATCCCAGAACATTTAATCGTGCTAATGCGAAACCTATACTTGCATCAAGAGGCAGTCGTCAGAACAGAGCAGGGCAACACTGCATGGTTCAAAATTGGGAAGGATGTATGCCAGTGATGTGTCCTGTCTCCATACCTCTTCAACCTGTATGCAGAGCAATCACTTGTTATGCATCAGAGAGTTGGACAATGACTAGGGAGGATAGAAGGTGAATTGACACCTTTGAGCTGTGGTGCTGGAGAAGAGTATTGAATGTACCCTGGACTGCCAAGAAAACAAACAGATCCATCCTAGAGAGGGTTAAACCAGGCTACTTCTTGGAGGCAAGGATTCTGGGGCTTCGTCTGACATACTTTGGACATGTTGTAAGGAGAGACAGGTCCTTGGAGAGGGATATCATGCTTGGTAGGGTAGAGGGACAGCGCAGGAGGGGAAGACCCTCTATCAGGTGGATTGATTCAGTGACTGGGGTAATCGGGATGGGTGTGTCAGAGGCAATGCAATTGGCACAGGGTAGAGCAGGGTTTAGGGCTGTTGTACATAGGGTCGCTATGAGTCGCAAATGACTTGAGGGCACATAACAACAACAACAACAACAATGTGAGATGAATCTTTATCACCTTTACCTCCAAGGAGCACTCTGGATGCACTTGCGCCAAGATATATCTGTTCTTTGGCAGTCTATTGGATGTTCAGTACTCTTCTTAAACCCACAGTTCAAGGACATCAATTCTTCTCCTCTCATCTTTATTCATTGTCTAGAACTTAGGTGCTTAGCACGTGATTGAAAAGACCATAGCCTGGATCAGATGCACTTAGTCTTCACACTGACATCATTGCCCATCAATAATTAATAAAATTAACCTTTTCTATTTTCTATTTTTTGCATGCAACATTTGTATACATTGTGCTTCATATAATAATTATCATACATTGTATTTTATAAAATTAATCACCATTGATGTGTGCTCACTATCACCCTATCTTTTCAAGTCCAAATTATTTTTATCCTAATTCTTTCAACTCTTGCCTCTACCCACCAAACTCTGCAACCCTGTGATTTTCTCCCTGCACCACCTTCGGGCCTCCTCCTGCCCTCACCTTCCTCCTTTGGGCTTTCAGCCACATCTTACTAGTTATCCCTCTATTTTTACAATAATGGTCTTATGCAGGATGTATCGTAATGAGACTGAGTTAGTTCACTCAGCATAATGCTCTCAGCCACTCCCTTGTAACATAGTATTTTACTGAATCATTGCTTTAAAATGCTATATAGTATTCCATTATGTGAATGTACCACAATTTCTCAATCCATTCATTTGTAGATGGACATTTGGGATGTTTCACATCCTTGCTATGATGACTAATGCTGCTATGAACATTGGTGTACAAATCTCCATTTATGTCCAAGTTCTATTTTCCTTGGAGTATATTCCTAGTAGCTGAATCATATGGCATATTTTCAGCTTTTTGAGGAAGCATCAAACTGTCTCCTGGAGTGGTTTTTCAATCCCACCAATAGTGTATGAAAGTTCCTATCTCTCCACATCCTCACCAACATATATATTGCTGGCTGACCTGCTAGACTTTGCCACTGCTACTGGGGTGAGATGGTACTACATTGTGGTTTTGATTGCCAGTGATTTTGAGCATTTTTTTTCATGTGCCTGTTGGTCATCTGAACATGTTCCCCTGTGAAAAGTCTTTCCATGTCTTTTGTCCATTTTGTAGTTAGGTTATCAGTCTTTTCCTTCTGGAGACCCTGTGGAATTCTGTAAACTTTTGATATGAGACCAATGTCTGAAATGTCATTGCCCAGTGTTTTTTTCCAAGTCAGTAGGATTTCTTCTCACCCTATTGGAAAGTTTGTGGTGCACACAGTGACTTAATCTTTAGCATAGCCCATTAGTAGCATCAATCTCTTTTTATTACTCTCTAGATGCAAAATCAAGAAGGCAGTTTGTCAGGGATGTATTTTGTCTCCATACCTTTTCAATCTGTATGCAGAACAGATCATCCGAGATGCTGGGCTGTATGAAGAGGAATGTGGCATCAGGATTGGTGGAAGAGTCATCAACAACATGCATTATGCAGATGACACACCCCTGCTTGCTGAAACTAAGGAGGACCTGAAGCGCTTGCTGCAGAATGTCAAAGACTGCAGCCTTCAATACAGATTGAAGCACAACATCAAGAAAACAAAGATTCTCACCACTGGACCAATTGGCAGCATCAGTATGGATGGTGAAGAGATTGAGATAGTTAACAGCTTTAGTTTACTTGGCTCCACAGCAGCCAGGAAATCAAGAGACAAATTGCATTGGGAAAGTCAGCTGTGAGGGACCTCACAAGAGTACTGAAGAGCAGGGGAGCTCTCGTGGCCTAGTGGCAAGGAGCTGCAACTACAATCCCAGAGGCGACCGGTTCAAATCCACCAGATGCTCTGCTGGGGAAGGAGGGACAATCTCCTCCTGTACCAGTCAGATCTGATTTGATGGTACACGCACACAAAAATAATAAAAAAAATAAAAAAAAGAGTACTGAAGAGCAACGACATCAGGTTGGAGACTAAGGTGCGCCTGATCCAGACTATAGTCTTCACAATTACATGCTATGCATCGGAGAGCTGAACTGTGAATAGGGATGATAGAAAGATAATTGATGCCTTTGAGCTGTGGTGCTGGAGAAGAGTGCTGACTATGCCATGGACTGCTAGAAGAACACACAGGTTTGTCCTGGAGAGAGTGAAATCAGAATGCTCATTGGAGTCAAGGATTCGGAAGCTTCATCTGACATACTTTGAGCATGTTGCAAGGAGGGACTGGTCGTTGGAGAGGGACATCAGTTTTGGGAGAGTGAAGGGACGGCGCAGGAGAGGAAGATCCTCAATGAGATGGATAGACTCTGTGAGTGGAATGTTGGGAATGAGTGTGTCAAAGACAGCAAGGTTGGCACAGGATAGAGCAGGGTTTAGGGTTCTTGTACATAGATAGGGTCACTTTGAGTTGCAAGTGACTCGATGGCACATAACAATAACAACAACATCTAGATGCAGCAGCAGCAGCAGCAGCATCTGGGAGCTCTGATGATGTAGTCTACAGAAGGCTGTGCTGCTGACTGAAAGGCCATACGGTCTGGCAGTTTGAATCAACCAGTCTCTCTAGGAGTGAGAGATGGGTGATCTTCTGCAAATAATCTACAGCCTCTGAAAACTCACTGAAAGGTCATACACAGTATGAAGAATATATGTTTATTTTCTAAGTCTCCAGGCTTGGATTAAAATTCCTGGAGGAGAGAGAAGTTTTCCTCTAAGGATCCTGGAGAACAGTGCCTGCACAATAGACAATCAATATTTGATGAAGAATTCAATGAACACCAGTGCTCTAGGTTGCTAACTAATCACTACTTTATTTTACATTTACATACCTTTTTTGAGTTTCCTGAGACTCTTAAATAAGCAATGTCACTGGATATATATAATTACATAAACCAGATAAGATTATCTTCCCCTCTTCATTTTTACTTTCTACTTCACCAAATGTCAAGATTTTTGTTGCTGTGTACCATAGAGTAGGAACCGACTCATTGTTGACCCTCCAGTGAGTTTTCAGAGACAGTAATCGCACAGGAGGAGACTGCCCATCCTTCTGTTGCAGAACAGCTGGTAGATTTGAACTGCATGCCTTCGGGATTGCAGCACAAATTCTTAATTAACACTAGGCCACCAGAGCTCCCTAAATGTCAAGTATGATGTCTTTTTCTAGACATTGTTGTATTCAGAGTAAGCAAGACAAAGTCTGTTCATGTCTTTTCTAAAGAATAGTCTCATACTTCTTCAAGATGTGAATCCTTCTAAATCTGGGCCTTGGACCATGGGAGTGGGCTGATGTTCCCCCTCCCCATCTGCCTTTGCTGTTATGTATCTGCTCAAGCCCTCGCAACATGAGTGATGCTCAGAATACAGCCCACAATGGCCACATCCTCTTGTGTTTTTTTCTAATTTGCACTGGGCGGAAGACAAGAGATGTTGTCTTGTGAGCTCATTTGGAGTCTGGCCTGAATGTCTGGACTTGGCGGGGTGCCTGCCCTCATCTGACTGCTCAGACTGCAAACCAATATACTGGCTTAGTCAGTGCCTAAGTGTCACTTCCTCAAGTTTGGGTTCTCTGTCAGTGTGTCAGATTTAGTTGATGAGCTCATTGACTCCGAGCTGATTGAGCAAGACACTGTTGCTAATTCACTCTGTGTATACAGCACCACTCACTGCTTGGGAGTAATTGGCATTCTTTTGTGAGGTCTTTGTTACTGTCAATAACAACTAACGTTAGAGGCAAGATTTGTGATATTAAACTAGAGACATAGAAAAAGTATACACAGTGTAACCTACGAGAACCAGAACTTGACAAGATGGTCTTGGTTTCTAAGTCTCTAAAAAGCTTTCTCTATGAACTTTGAGTAACAATGATAGTTTTAGAAAGGCTTCAGGTCTTTTGTTCATAGGGTCACTATACGTTGAGCTCAACTTGATGGCAATCGACAACAACAACAAAAAGCTTTGACAGGATGCCATCTGATAACTTTTCTAGAGTTCCTTCTTGTTGTTGTGGTTGTGGTTGTATACCATTGAGTCAGAATAGATTTATAGCTGACTCTCTGGCGGATTTGCAGCAGCAGTTAATCGTACAGGAGGATATTATCCATTCTTCTCCCAGGAGCAGCTGGTGGTTTTGAACCACTTGCCTTTGGGATTGCAGCATAGTTTCTTGCCACTAGGCCACCAGAGCTCCCTGTCCTTGTAGTAGAAAAAGATTTTAGTTTTCTTTTTCTAACAGGTTTCCCCCTAACATAGGTTCTAACCTTCACATATTTTATTTTCATTTGAATCCACCAGCTGCTCCTCAGGAGAAAGATGGGTAACCTTCTCCTGTGTGATTTACAGCCTCTGAAAGCCCACTGGAACGTCAAGTATGAGTTGATTTCTACTTGATGGCAATGAGAAAGGGACAGAGTGATTATCATTTGGAAGACATATGTGAGCATAAAATTTTCAATTCTCATGAAGTTTGGAAAGAGGTTTTTCCCCAAATGATATTTAATTGTATTTTAAAAATTGACAATCACTTCTTTTCATCACTTAACTAGCACAGAATGTTGCTTTTTGTGTGAATAGAGGGCATAGGGTATTAAAATGTTTTGAGAAAAGGAAAGGATAGAACAATATAATTATTCATTGAAATACTCATTTCTGGTTATACTTCACATTATCTCCATCTAGAATTTAGTATGTGTCTATTTTATACTATAGGGGAGCTCTGCTGACCTAGTGAATAAAGAGTTGGACTGTCAAATCAAAGGCAGGGAGTTTGAATCCACCAGTTGCTCCAAGGAAGTCCCCTGCCATGAGATTTACAGCCTCTGAAAACCTGCTGGTGGATCTAATATGAGTCAGTTTTGACGAGACAGCAATGAATGAATTTCTCATATAGTACTTTTAATTCATTATAAATACAGAAAGCATAACTCAGAAAGGAGCAATGTCCACTGCATCTTGTTCTTCTGGAGAGGCTTTTTCACCTGTGCTTTTTTGGAAATAAAACCTGTTAATGGAGCTTCAAACAAAATATCTAATCATCATTATAATACTATTTACATTGGCCAGAGGATAATCACACATCCAGACAAATTGTGCTTCTACTGTGTTTAGTTGTCAACAAAAGGCAGAACACATCAGGATAATGACGATGTTTAAATACAAAGACCTAGGTGACATTGTTAGAGGAACTTCTAGAAAGAGAAGTACAAGTGCTATTGAAATACAATCCAAAAAAAAAAAAAATAAAAGAAATTCAATCCGGCTTAATTCAGCATTACTTATTGAATGACTACTATATTATAGAGGGTCCGGAAGTATTTGCAAGATAGATTCAAATGAAAACACCTCAAAGAAAAACAGAACAGGAGATAGTAAGACAAATGATTGTTAGTGATCACAAGTCTAGAGGCAAGATGTACTTAAAGCTGGTAGAGTTACTGGGCATAAGAGAGAGGGCAGAGGGAGGGAGAGAGAGAGGAAGAGGGGGAAGAAAAGAGAAGAGAGAAGAGGA
>NW_006399970.1:3745790-3846096 GCF_000299155.1 Elephantulus edwardii
GAGAAGAGAAGAAGGGTGGAAGGGAGAGGGGGGAAGGGAGGGGGAGAGAGGGGAGGCAGAGAGAGAGAGAGAGAGACTGAGAGAGAGAGCGAGGGAAGCCAGGTATCCAGCTGCCTGCCGTCAGGTGGATTCTGAGTCATGTCAACACAGTGTGTGTAAAATCATACTTCAGAAGTAGATACCTTTCTTTGGAGGAACCTATTATTGTTTTGTTAGGTGCATCGAGTACTCATATAACAATCCTGTCCTATCCTGTGTCATCCTTACAATCTCTGACACACTCAAGCCATTACTGCAGTCACTGTGTTAATCCATCTTGTTGGGCATCTTCCTCTCCTTCACTGTCCCTCCACCTTTCCAAGCATGATATCCCTCTTCAAGGATTAACCTCTCTTAGCATGATGTCCAAAATATGAGATGAAGCTTTATTACCTTTACCTCCAAGGAGCACTGAGGCTGCACCTTTCCCAAGACATATCTTTTTGCTCTTTTGGCAGCCCATAGATATTCAGCACTCTTCTCCAAAACCACTGTTCAAAGGCATCAATTCATCTTCTGTCATCTTTATTCATTAACCAGCTCTCAGATGCAAAGCAAGTGATTGAAAAGATCTTAGCCTGAATCAGGTATACCTTATTCCTCAAAACATCATTTCTTTTCAGTGACTGCTCCTGCCAAGTGGTTTGGATCTAAGTATGATGGAGTCATAGACAGTCTCAAACTTTCATCTATCATGATGGTGCCTATTGGCAGCGGTGAGGATTTTTTCTTTTATTTTTGATAAATTCATATTGAAGGCTGCAGTGATTGACCTGCAGCAAGCTCTCTTTACTTTTAATAAGCAAGGTTGTGCCATCCTATTGATTAGTCTCCCTCCAATCCTGATCCAATCCTCCACATTCTTCTTCCCCCAGAAGTCCCATGCAGATGTTATGCAGCAACAAGTAGGAAGGCTGTTTTCTTGAGCTATGAAGCCTAGGATACAGACTCAGGTGGACTTGTCATAAGTGCAGATCTTGGTGGTAATAGCAAATATTCAAACAAGAACTTTGAAGGCCAAAGTGGAAAAGGGTACCATGTGAATAGCAGTTGAACATGGGTCAGTTGGTCCTAAGCTATGGGCGATGGGATCCATTGCCCATCGAAAGGGAGTTGGGTCCATATTCCCAAATCCTAAGTAGTGGAGATGGGGTCCAAGAGACACCCACTGCAGAAATGTGACCCTGCCTAGAGAAGCAGGTGGAAGGCTCCTACAGTGACATTTAACCACCAACCTTTTGGTTAATAGCAGAGTGAATTAATCACATGTACAACCCAGGAATTCCAAAGGATTAAGTTGTATTTCCTCTATTCAATAGTCTTTGAAGGATGCTGGGACTAAGAGTAAAATAATTATATTGTAGTTCACATAAAGAAGGGATTGGAAGGGGGAAAAGCCATAGGCAGTTGGAGGTGAGTACGAAAGTACAGATTTTAATTGATGAGGGTCACATTAATCAGCAGTAATTGGCACATAGTATTTTCTCAGTCTGTGCACATGTTTTGAGGAAAGGCTACTTCTGGGAAAGGAATATAGTGCTTGGAAAGGTAGAGAGTCAGGAAAGGAGAAGAAGACTCTCAAAGAGATGTATTATCACAAGGACTGCAGCAAGGGGCTCGAGTGTGTCAGAGATTATGAGGATGATTCAGGATAGGACAGAGTTTAGGTCTGTTGTTCATAGGATCACTATGAGTTATACTTGATGGCAACTAACACCACCAACATTTAACATGTTTGTGGAATGCCAGCTCTATTCTAAAATTTCACTTCTCTGTGGTCATGTATTGGAAATTTTCTTGACGGTGGGACTGGAGTACACTTAGGAAACCAACCTTTAGCTGGTGATAGCAGCAGGGTAGGTAGTAGAAGGCTGCTTAGTGTGAATACAGGATAGAGTTAGAAAGAATCGGTATGAATGTGGGACTAGAGTTAAAAAGTGCTCTTATCTAGTCAGAGATGTCTTAAAGGAAATAGAGCAAAACAGTGAAATTCTGATGGAGTATTCAGATACCTACCTTCCTTTCGCTCCAAAATATTTCCTTTTCCATATAGACTTTTGACTTATTATTATTGATGCTATATCCACAGGGTCCTGATGACAATTTAAGGATCTGTTGAGAAGGGCAGTGAATTGATTGACTAGAGGCATATACCCTGATCCTGGCTTATTACTAAAAGTATTACTCTCATACTCAGCCTGAGTCAGAATCCTAGGTGACTGTCCCACAAGAGGTTTGTTTATGTTTCCTGAAGGCTATAAAGTGCTTGCAAAGTTGTCTGTCATATCTCCTTCCAGAAAAAGATTGCTCATCTCTGAAATCCAGTATTCATGGAAAAAGGAGGAAGAAATGGTCAATTAAGGCTCTAAATCACATACAGCATCATTATTTATCACAAAGATCCATCTCATCTACTTTGGGCACGTGGCCAGGAGAGACCAGTCCTTGGAGAATGACATTGTGCTCGAAAGGGTGGAAGGACAGCACAGGAGAGGAAGTCCCTGGATGAGATGGATTGATATAGTAACAGGGAAATGGGGATTGGTGCATAGGAATCAGAGACTGGCTCAGGACAGGGCAGGCTTTAGAGCTGCTGTAGGTAGGATCACTATGGGTCACAGGTAACTCAAAGGCACATAACAAAAACAGTAGCGCATTGACTCATCAATAACCTGTGTTATGCAGATGACACAACCTTACTTGCTGAAAGTGAGGAGGACTTGAAGTACTTGTTGCGAAAGATCAAGGAAAGCAGACTTCGGTATGGATTGTGTCTCAGTGCCAACAAATCAAAAATTCTTATTACTGGACAGATAGGCAGTGTCATGATGAATGGAGAGACTGAAACTGTCAACAGATTCTTCTTATTTGGATCCACAATCAACACCTTAGTACCAGCAATCAGGAAATAAGGAGATGCATTGCACTGGGAAAATCTGCCGTTAGGGACCTCTCCAAGTTACTGAAGAGTAATGATGTCAGTTTGAGGACTAAGGTGCATCTGATTCAGGTCATCGTCTTTTTGATTGCTTGCTATGCACCTGAGAGCTGGACAGTGAATAAAGATGACAGAAAAAGAATTGATGCCTTTGAGCTGTGGTGTTGGAGAAGAGTATCAAACATCCCATGGACAACCAAGAGAACAAACAGAAATGTCTTGGAGAGGGTGTAGCCAGAGTCCTTTTTGGAGGCAAGAATGATGAGGCTTCACCTCACATACTTTGGGTATGTTGCTAGGAGTGGCTAGTCCTTGGAGTAGGACACATTTCTAGGAAGGGTGGAGGGTGAGCAAAGGAGAGGAAGACCCTTGACCAGGTGTATTGATGTTATGTCTTGGGTGTCAGGAAGTGTGAGGATGGCACAAGATAGAACAAGGTTCAGATCTTTTGTTCATAAGGTCACTAGGAGTTGTACTCAACTCCACGGCACCTAAAACCAACAATAACATACCTTTTTAGTCCTGTTATTGGTCATCAATTTCCTCAATACCTATGTTACTTCCCTTTTCCCATTAGATTCTGGATCAACTTCTCTGTGTTAGCTAAGCAGTGATCTGTTTGTGACCCAACACAGAGTCATCTTTTCATATCTCAGGCTTTCCACTAGTAACCTCACTCCACTTCAAAAACTTATGTTCTTTCCTCATCCATTTATATCTTTAAAATGTTCCTCAAAATTTTAGCTTCTCTGCAATTTTTTAAGGGGCTATTCTTTGGAAGAAAGTGATGCTACCAAGCCAAAGCGGGTGACTTTTAATCTGCTGCCCTCGGGCCTGTCTTTCATTGTTTTTGTTCAGACATTCCTCTAGGTCATATAGCCCTGGTGTACAAGTTGCCATACTGTGGTCACTTTTGGTTGCTGTGAGGCTGAACATTGTGACACTGATGTGTCAAATTCATTAATGGTTGGCTACCCAATGCGAACAGAGAGTGGGGTGGACCTTCCTGATGAAAACAAGCTTGGAAGGAGGAGTGGCATCCACCTCCATAATAGCTTGCCTACGGAAACCCTATGAACCTGGAGAGAGGATGAAAGGCACCCAAGGGACGAGGGCTCTCCTTCATAGGGTCGCTATAAGTCGCTTGCGACTCGACGGCACTTAACAACAACAGCAACAACATTCTTTGGAAAAAGACATTATTCTTTGAAAAATGGAGAGAAAGGTAGAGAAAGAAAGGAAGACCCCAACAAGATGGAATGATAAATTGACTGTAAGAGTGGGCTCAAGCATAACAGAGATGTTGAGGATGACCCATGATAGGGCAGGGTTCAGAACTCTCTATTTTTTTCTTTCTTTTTTCACAGTTGTGGAGTTTATTAAGGAAATAGATTCAGGAGTCAGGGAAGCAAAGGTTATTACATGGTGAACATTCAAGTTTAGTCCAGGAACAATTTCAAGCCAGATTAACAGCTCAAGACAAAATTTCTCAATTCAAATAGTTTCTCAACCAACAAGTGAAAGTCCAGGTTCAAAATAGCAAAATAAATTTAAGAAACTTCTGGTTTCCTCAGTCATTCAGCAAGCTTTGTCTCATAACACTCACAAGTCAGCTCTTCTCCACTAGCACTGTCTCCAGGGCTCTGTCAGTCTATGGCTCATCAAAGTCTCTCTACAGTCAAATTCATTCTCTTTGTTATGTTGGCCTTGCAGTTTTGGTGATGTTGAAGATGTTTACCAATGAATGAACTATATGCCTATACTTGAGGCAGCTGGAAACCATGCCTCCAGAGGAGGTTAAGGCAAAGAATAGAAAAGTCATTTTTAAAAGTCCTAACACCACAGTAGGACAGACAGAATATTAAAATGTAAAATTGCACAGGTTTTACTTTGTGAGAAACTCATGGCATTGTTTTCTTTTATGGCCACAGATTGGTAAAAACACAGCAGACTAAAGCATTCCTCTAATGTTTGAAAATCGTTGAGCAAGGTCAACTCTCTTACTTTCCCAGTCAGAAAGTAGTAGTGTAGCAAGTTTCAAGAATTTGTTAAAGTTTGCAAACTAATGCAGTTTTTAAAAATTCTATTTCATGTAGCTTTCTTTTTTAACTGCGATTTTACTGAAAGTTTACAGAAAGGTTGGGCTTTCATGAATTCCATTTTCCTCCTTCTTCCTCCTTTCAAGATCTGTCATTGTTAGGGTAACTATGTTGTTCTTGTAAAGTTCTATCAAGTCACTTGTGACTCATAGTGATCCTGTGTACAACAGCCCTAAACCCTGCTCTATCCTGTATCAACCTTATTGTCTCTGACACACCTGCTCCCATTACCTCAGTCACTAAATCAATCCATTACATCGAGGGTCTTCCTTTCTTGTGCTGTCCCTCCATCCACCCAAGCATGACTTTCTTCTCCAAGGACTGATGCCACCTTGCAACATGTCGAAAGTATGTCAGACGAAGCTTCAGAATCCTTGCCTCTAAGGAGCAGCCTGGCTTCACCCTCTGCAGGACGAACATGTTTGCTCTCCTAGCAGTCCATGGGAAATTCAACACTCTTCTCTCACACCACAGCTCAAAGGCATAAATTCTCCTTCTATCATGCTTAGTCATTGTCCAGCTTTCCAACGCATAACAAGTAATTTCAAAGACCATGGCCTATGTCAGGCACACTTTAGTCTCCAGACTGACATTGTTGTTCTTCAGTACTTTGGAGAGGTCTCTGGCAGTAGACTTTCCCAATGCAATTTGTCTCTTAATTTCCTGGTTGCTGGTACCAAGAGTAGAGCCAAGCAAACTGAAGCTGTTAACAATCTCAATCTCTTTACCATCTATCATGAATTTCAAAACCATCTCAGGAACAGGTTTGAAGCCTTTAACACTAATAGCAAAGACCAGATGGGCTGTGGGAGGATATCAAGAATATCATCCAGGAAGAATGCAAAAGGTCATTGCAAAGACGGAGGAAGAAAAGACCAAGATGTATGTCAAAAGAAACTTTGAATATTGCACTAGAGCACTGAGAAGCCAAAGCAAAGGGAAGAAATCAAGATATTAAGGAGTTGAACAGAAGATTCTAGAAGGCAGCGCAGGAAGACAAAGTAAAGTATTACAATGAAATATACAAGGAGCTGGAGTCAGATAATCAAAAGGGCTGTACTCACTCAGCATTCCTTAAGCTAAAGGAATGGAAGAACAAATCCAAGCCTCAAGTTGCAATACTTAAGGATGCTTTGGGCAGTATATTAAATGATCCAGAATGCATAAAAGAAGATGGAAAGAGTATATAGAATCATTGTACCAAAAGAAATTGGTGGACACAGAAGAATTTCATGAAACAACGTTTAAGCAAGAGCCTGTGGTGATGAAAGAAGTTCAAGCTGCTCTAAAAGAATTGGCAAAAAACAAGGACCCAGTAACTGATGGCATACCAATTGATGTATTTCAACAAACAGACATTGCCCTGGATGTGCTCACCAAATTGTGCCAAGAAATCTGGAGGGCAACCAACTGGCCAACTGACTGGAAGATATCTGTATTTGCTTCCATTCCAAAGAAAGGTGACCCAACAGAGGACGGAAATTAACGAACAATATAATTGATATCACATGCAAGCAAGATTCTACTAAAGATTATTCAAAAACAACTGGACAGCATATTAACAGAGAACTGCCTGAAGTGCAGGCTGGGTTTAGAAGAGGCCGTGATATTAGGGATATTATAGTTAATGTCAGATGGATCTTGGCTGAAAGCAGGGAGTACCAGAGGAATGTCTACCTGTGTTTCATTGACTATGCAAAGGCTTTTGACTGTGTAGATTACAACAAACTCTTGCTGATTGTGAGAAGAATGGGAATCCCAGAACACTTCAGTGTGCTTATGTGAAAACTATACTTGGACCAGGAGACAGCCATCAGAACAGAGCAAGGAAACACTGCATGGTTCAAAACTGGGAAGGGTGTACACCAAAGTTGTGCTCTATCTCCATATCTTTTCAGTTGATATGCAGAATAGATTACCCAGGAGGCTGGGCTCTATGAGGAAAAATGTGGCATCAGGTTTGGAAATAGACTCATCAACAACTTGCATTATGCAGATGACACAATCTTGCTTGCTGAAACTGAGGAGGATCTGAAGTGCTTGCTGCAGAAGGTCAAGGATTGCAGCCTTCAGTATGGATTGAGGCTCAACATCAGGAAAACAAAGATTCTCAGCACTGGGATGCTTGGCAGCATCATGATAGATGGTGAAGAGATTGAAGGTAACTATGAGTTATAGTCAATTCTATTACACCTAACAATAGCAACAATGCTGTAAAAACAGAGCTCTGGTGGCCTAGTAGGTAAAGAGTTGTGTTACCAACCCCAAAGTAAATAATTGGAATCTACTAGCTGTTCTGTAGGAGAAAAGATGCATAGGCTCCTTAAGTATGATTACAGCCTCTAAAACCAGCTGATGGTTTTCAGCCATAAGCCAGTTTAACTTGACAACAATGAACAACTATGGTAACGAAAATTATCCCAAGTTCTTCAGTGTCAAATGTATATCCTGAGGTATAATTAATTTCTCAGGATTCATTCATACACACATAGGTCAGATCCCTAATCGTTCTAGAGCAATGTTTTAGTGGCTAGTCCTCAGGATATCAAGAGGCATGCTTGCATTGAATGGATCATTTAACTGGGTCAACTTGAAGTTGCTTAGATAAGGAGAATAATACTAACAATGATGATGATTATTACTATCATAAGTGGCTGTTGTGCTAGACACTATACTGAATGTTTTTCCTTATTAGTATACATTTGATCATCACAGTAGTGTGCTGAAGAGACCGTTATCGCCACTTTATAGATGAGGAAACTAAAGTTCAAAGAAGTTAAGTAATTTACCCATGAAGAATGAGAAGCAAAACCTGGATTTAGTCAGAATAGTTCAGTCTTGGAGACTCTGATAGTCATAATGTTGCCGGTGCACTATGTGTTTTGGAGTTCATTTTTGAAAGACAGAAATATTTTTTTAGTATTTTCTTGATTTTTTCCAATTCTTTTAGTATAGGGCTCTGCAGTGAGTGCTGTAAATAAGTGAGCTGCTTTAGGTTAAAGAAAGACACAAATACTTGGTCTCCTTCAGAAGATGGGGCTTTTGGTCAAAACGCAGAGAAATAAGGCAACAACAAAGTTAAACCTTCTGAAGAATTAGAATCATCTCTCCTTCTCACTCCCTAGGGAACTTCGGTGGCTTAATGGTAAGGAATAGCACTGCTAATTCAAAGTTCCACTGGAGAAAAATGAGCAGTCTCCTCCTGTGCTATTTACTGCCTCTGAAAACCCACGGGAGAGCCAGCTATGGGTCAGTCTCAACTTGACAGCATACAACTTAACTCCCACAGCCTCAGAAGAGGCTTGTGGACATTGTATATACTGAGTAATTTTGGTTTTTATTTTTTTTAATTTTAAACTGGTCTACTTAAAAAGTTCATAAAGTTCATATGCATTATTTTTCACACCAGATATTTCCTCTTTACCCACCCCTCCCTCCACCTATCACATAGTGTATACACTTAGTTTTTCTGGCTCTTTCTTCTTTGAAAGCAAGGCTTACAACTGCTTAGGTCAACAGGCCCTTGCTTAGAAAGCATTTCTCTTATTAATTCAATAGATATTTATTGACTATTTGTAATGTGTCAAGCACTTTTCAAAGCATCAGAGAAGAGAGGTAAACAAAATAGTTTTCTCTTAGCGGGTTTATGTTCTAATGGTTCCTTATGATAAGTTTAAGGATAATAAATCTCATTAGGATTGACCTCTTCTTAATGCTTACTCTCCAATTTTGATGTCTTCTGCATTTTCAAGATTGGGCTTGAATAACTGACTCTTTGCTCATTTTTGAGCAAAAGATTATAAAATATTGAAGTCTTAGTAATTACCTACTCCTTCTCCGCCATTCTTTGAAATAATTAGCTTACCTTACTATTCAAACCACTTACCGCTCAAGCCAGGTGTTTTTCCTAGAGACAACTATTGTTGCTTTTGAGTATGGCCAAAGTGCTGACTTTATACTTTCAATTTTGACCTATAGAATATATTAAAACTGAACTCAACCCACTGCCACGGAATTGATTCTGGTTTATGATGGCCCTTCCTCTGGTGTCTGAGGCTGTAAATCTTAATGGGAGCTGACAGCCTCGTCTTTTTCCTTTGGAGCTACTGGTAGATTTGAATTTCCAACCTTTTGGTTAGCAATCAAATGTTTATTTAGCAGCTGATATCTAACAAGAGTAATAGTTTTTATTGTCTTATTAAAAGCACTTTTAATTGGAACTAGTGTCATCTCTAACCTGAGATTGCTAATATAATGGTCAAGACTAAAATGACCATTAATATATTTGTCTTAAGATACTAAACATTTTACCCATCATTGCCTTTGCCACATTAGCGCAAATGTCAACACAGAGAGAAAGCAAAGGGATGTCTTAAAAGGAGACATAAGGAACCCTAGTGATGAATGGTTAAAGTACTTGATTGTTAAGTGAAAGGTTGTTGTTGCTCTTAGTCCAGTCAACTATGAGCCATAACAACCCTATAAACAACAGATCTGAGCCCTGCTCCATCCTGTGCTTGCCATCCTCACCATCTCTGACATACTTGAACTCATTGTTACAGTCACTGTGCCAATCCACCTTCGTGAGGCTCTTCCTTTCTTTCACTGAGCCCCCACCTTTCCAAGCATGACGTCTTTTTTCAAGAAACTGTCTGAAGTCAACGTATTTGGAATCACAGAAGCCAAGGAAGCTTCAGATATAAGCTGTCAGAACAAAAGGGGGGACAATGGGAGATGGATGTTGAAGGGAGTGGGTAGAAGTGGATGGGCATCTTGCCTGGTGCATGGTGGAGCAGGAAAATAAGTGGGTAAAGACACATGTGCCAAGGAGAGGGACAACACTGATACGAATGGTTAACTCCACAATAAGGGATATATCTTTCACTTTTCTATAAAATGCTTATCTGTCTGATGCTTCTCTAAATCTGAACAGTCAGGTTAAGACAGACTAGGAAGAAGGATTGGTCATCCACTTCTGGAATAGCAGGCCTCCGAAAACCGTATGTACAAACCACTGGGCCAATTGGAAACATCAGGATGGATGGTGAAGAGATTGAGATTGTTCACAGCTTCAGTTTGCTTAGCTCCACAGTCAACACTCTCGGCACCAGCAGCTGAGAAATTAAAAGACATATTGCCATGGGAAAGTCTGCTGTTAGGGACCTCTCCAAAGTACTGAGGAGCAATGGTGTCTCTTTGGAGACTAAGGTGCTTCTGGTACAGGCCATGGTCTTTGCTATCACTTGTTATGCATCAGAGAGTTGGACAATGACTAGGGAGGAAAGAAGGAGAATTGATGCCTTTAAGATGTGGTGCTGGAGAAGAGTATTGAGGGTACCATGGACTGCTAGGAAAACAAACAGATTTATCCTGGGAAGGGTCAAATCGGGCTGCTCCTTGGAGGCAAGAATTTTAAGGCTCTGTCTAACATACTTTGGACATGTTGCAAGGAGGGGCAGGTCCTTGGAGAGGGACATCATGCTTGGGAGGGTGGAGGGACAGCGCAGAAGGTGAAGGCCCCCTATGAGGTGGATTGATTCAGTGACTGGGGTAATTGGGATGGGTGTGTCAGAGACGGTGCAATTGGCACAAAACAGAGCAGAGTTTAGGGATGTTGTGCATAGGGTCTCTATGAGTCACAAGCGACTCAACGGCACATAACAGCAACAACACCTCTCCTAACAACATGACCAAAACAGATTAGATGAAATTTCCCCATCTTTGCCTCTAAGAAGCATCCTGGTCACACTTTGTGCAAGAAACACTTGTGGCAGTCCATGAGATATTCAGTACTCATCTCCAACATCACAACTCAAAGAAAGGCATTGATTCTTCTGTCATCCTTACTCATTGTCCAATGTTCAGATGCATAGGAAATAATTGAAAAGACCATGACTTGAATCAGGTTCACATTATTCTTCAAGCTGACATCATTGGCAAAGGAGAAAGTTGTAGCAATTTGCTTTCATAAATATTCTAATGTTGGCATCCTAAGGGGTAGCTTTACTCTGTCCTATATGAATTTTCTTTTTAAAAACATTTCAATGTGTCACAAATTCTAAATGCAATAGCATGTTTTAAAATGCTAATCAGTTTTTTAGTAGATAAACATCATAATAACTAAACAGCACAGGATAGAGAGGGCTCAGATCTGTTGTTTATAGGGTTGTTATGGCTCATAGTAAGCTGGACTAAAAGATGTTAGTCAAGGAAAAGAAGATTAAAAAGTCACTATAATTTTAATGAAGTAAAAGAAATAATATACTTCTGGAGAAAACAATCATACACACACACACACACACACACACACACACACACACACACACACACGTTGTTGATTGTCTTCCAGTTGAGCACAACTCATAGCGACCCTATGAACAAAAGGTCTGAAGCCTTTCTATAACTATCACCATTTACCAAAGTTCATAGAGTTTCCAGAGACATATTGTTTAGGAAGTGGTTGCCACTCCTGCTTCCTCACACATCACACACACACACACACACACACACGTCATATATATGCATTATATGTATCATATACATATTATACAGAAACAATGGCAAGATTATATATATATATACACACACACACACACACACACACACACACCATTGTTTCTGTATAATAAGAATAAACGATCATTTTTCTGGAAGGAAAAACTCTTAATACTAATCTGGAAGAAAAACTATATTGGAAAATTTCTAGGATTGTGTTATTTAATGTCGTATTTTAGAATATGCAGATAATAGTTAGGAATCTCAACCTGATCTCTTAAATTTGAGTGGACAGAAAATTAAAAAGCAGGTTTAGTGTGAGCAAATATGTTGTTGTTAGATGCTGTCGAGTCAAGTACAACTCATAACAACCCTATGAACAGATCTGAACCCTATTCCGTCCTGTGCCATCTTCATCATCTCTGATATATTTGTGACTATTGCTGCAGTCACTGTGTCAATTCATCTGGTTGAGAGTCTTCTCTTTCGCTGACTCTCAGCCTTTCCAAGCATGCTGTCCAAGCATGAGAGCAAAGAATTTTAGAAGAATGATTATTTGTGCCTTATTGACTATGCAGTTGACTGGATCATAACAAATTATGGGAATCTCTGAAGATTTAATTGTGCTCACATGAAACCTATACCTAGATAGAAAGGCTGTTGTGTGACTAGAGTAAGGGAACACTACATGTTCTAAAATTCAGAAAAGTGTTCATCAGTGTTTTATCCTCTCTCTATACCTATACAATTTGTATACTGAGCACATTATTTGAGAAGATGAACTCTATGGAGAAGATTGTGGCATCAGGATCGGAGGAAGATTCATCAACAACTTACATTATGCAGGTGGCACAACCTTTCTTGCTGAAAGTGAGGACGACTTGAAGTGCTTGCTCAGGAAGATAAAAGACTACATCCATCAATGTAATTACAGCTTAATATCAAGGAAGCACGAATTCTCAACATTGGACTCATAGGCAACATCGTGATAGATAAAGACTGAAGTTGTTAGTGAATTCATTTTACTTGTATCCTCAATAAACACCCTTCATACCAGTAGACAGGAGATCAGGAGATGTATTGCATCAGGGAAAATTGCAGTCAGGGATTTCTCCAAATTATTGAGAAGCGATGATGTCAGTTTTAAGACTAAGGTTCCCCTGATTCAGGCCATGGTTTTTTTACCATTTGCTAGGCATTTGAGATCTGGACAATGAATAATTATGATAGAAGACAAATTGATGCCTTTGAACTATGGTGTTGGAGAAGAGTACTAAATATCCCAAGGATTGCCAAAAGAATGAACAGATATGTCTTGGAGAAGTGGCAGCCGGAGGGCTCCCTGAAGGCAAAGATGGCAAGGCTTCATCTCATATTCTCTGGGCATGTTCCTAGGAGAGGCTATTCCTTGGAGAGGGACAGACAAATATAATGCACACCATATAAATAAAATTATTTCTAAATTATTTTGACCATGATTCAAAACTGAACCCAAAATGCCACTGTCAAGCTGATGTCACCTTATGTTGATCCTGTAGGACAGAGTAGAACTGCCCCATCCAGTCTCCAGGGCTGTATATTGAAATGAAGCCTACAGTCACATCTTTCAGCTGTAGAGAGGCTGGTGAGTTCAAACTACTGAACTTTCAGTTAGCAATTGAGGGCTTAATCACTTCAATCCCAATGATATTTTTTGAAGGAACCCTCCCAAAACAAACCAAACAAAACTCAATGCCATCAAGTGGATCTCTGCTCAAGCTAACCTTCTTCTTTTTTTTTAATAATTTTGTGTGATTTTAGTGAAAATTTACAGAAAAATTGGATTTTCATTCATATTTGTTGCTCATTTCCCCCACACCCCCAGGTCACTAAAAAAAACCAACCCTAATTGTTGCATTCATTGTTCCTTCCTCCCTGTTCAGCCCACTTTGCTATGCACCATTTATTCTGGATTTTTGTCATGCAAATAATACCTAATCATATGTTCCTTTAAAATAGTTCTTTCTTCTATCTGTTCCAATTTGTGTTCATTATTTATCCCACCTTTTTAAAGTTTTTCCTCAACCCTCATGGCAGTCCTATTTTATAGCAGTGGTGTTATGCATTATTTGTACTTTTGTGACTGAGATATTTCACTCGGCATAATGTCCTCCAGGATCACACATGTTGTGTAATATTTTATTCCTTGTTTTTCAGTGCTGCATAGTATTCCACTGAGTGACTATATAATCTTTTTTCTATCCATCCATTTGTTGATGGGCAGTTGGGTTGCTTCCATCTATTTGCTATTAGGAATAATGCAGCAATAAATATGGATGTGCATGTATCTGTTTGGGTGGGATCTCTGGTTTCTTTAGGGTATATTTTGAAAAAGTGCCATACTACCTTCCATAGTGGTTGCACCATTTTACACTCTCAGCAGCAGTGAATAAGAGTTCCAATTTCTTCACAACCTCACCAAACATTTGTCATTTGCTGCTTTGTTGAACTTTGCTATTGTTACTGGGGCGTGATGATACATCATTGTTGTTTAGATTTGCATCTCTCTTAGAACTAGGGATTTTGGGCATTTCTTCACGTGTTTGTTTGCCATCTAAATGTCTTCTTTTGGCCAAGTGTCTGTGCATATCCTGTGCCCATTTTGCAGTTGGGTTGTTTACCTTTTTCCTGTTGAGGTGCTGTAGTAGTCTGTGAGTCCCTAATCAGATATGTCATTGCCAAACATTTTTTCCCCAGTCTATAGGTTTCCTTTACATCTTGTTGAAGAAGATTTTTTTTTATGTCCATAGGGATTTGATTCTTAGAAGGTCTCATTAATTTTTTTTATTCTCTCCTGGTTGTGGGTTCTTGCTAACCTTCTATTGGGTTCCCAAGACTTAAGGGAGCATTGCTGGCCTATTGGCAAGAAGCTGAGCTGCATTCCTGAAAGCACATAGTTCAAATCCACCATCTGCGCCACAAAAGATGAATAGGCAATCTCCTCCTGTTCCATTTACTGCCTCTGAAAACCTGCCAGAGGGTCAGCTATGGGTCGGTTTCCACTTGATGGCACACAACAACAACGTTTAAGGGAGGAAACTGCCTATTATTTTCGAGTAGGGGGGCTATCAGATTTCAACCAATGATATTGAGGTTAGCAGTCATTATGTCGTGCACTTGCCACCAGCACTCCTATCCAGAAGTAAAAGGGGGATTTAAAAGGATTGTAGGAATATTCTTTAACAGTGTGAGCCTAATCTGACTCAATTTAATCTGGCTGAATGGCTTCTCTGCTCAACATGACCATCAGAATGTTGGTTCTGCCCATTCTTCAAAAAAGAATGTAGAATATTCCTTGACCCTTTGGCAGTGATGTTTATCCAAATGCTAGCTGACTTATATGTGAGGACAGGGTACTGAAATGCCTAGAGTTTGTAAACATTGCTTTAGTAAACTGGGGGGAAAAACAAAACAAAAAACTAAAAACCCTCTCCAAACCCTTGCCGAATGAACACTAATTACAGAATCGACATGTGAAAAGCATTATATTCACGGGTTGATTGGCATTACCTTTAGTTAATCTGGGGTTATTATCTAAAAAAGGTTTTGGTTTAGGATTTGTTTGCCAAGTTACATCATTCCTAAAGCATCTCCAATCATGCAGGACAGGATTGAACCGCATGCTGGTGTCACAGGGTGTAGCTTATCCAAATGGTATCTGATCAGCTTCTTGTGCAATTCTCCCAAGAATAATCACCTGCTCATGGGGCGTACTTTGCTTTATCTTCTTGAGCTGCTCCTTTAAATCATTTGTTCAGCTTTTTTATTTCATCTTTTCCCTTTAACACCTGTTCAAAACAAGTTTAAGAGTCTCTTGTAGCCTCTTTTTTCAGTCTTTTTGTTCTTTCCTGTCTTTTTAAATTAATTTTTTGCTTTCTTCATATATGATGTCCTTGATTTTATCCCATAATTCTTTGCTGGTTGGTGTCCAATGCATCAGATAAATCTATTTTTATTTTTTTAGATAAATTTGTATTTAGAATTATCCAGTGGGCTCAGTTTAGATTTTGGCAACATCCAAAGCATCATAGTCAAGAGCAAGTCGAACATAAGCCTTCTTCTCTCCATCAAGCCTAATCAAAGTGTTGACCTTAGCCACATCAGTGTCATAGAGCTTCTTTACAGCTTGTTTAATTTGGTGCTTTTTGGCCTTGACATCCACAATGAACACAACTGTGTTGTTATCTTCTATCTTCTTCATGGCTGACTCACTGGTCAGGGGAAATTTGATGATGGCAGAGTGGTCAAGCTGTTTTTCCTGGGGGTGCTCTTCCGGGGGTATTTTGGCTGCCTTCAGAGTCTCAGCATCTTAGGCCGCTGGAAGGTGGGTGACGTGCAGATCTTCTTTTTTTCTTTGGCTGTGGATGCCCTTCAGGACTGCCTTCTTGGCCTTCAATGCCTTTGCTTTGGCTTCACTTTGGGGAGCGGCAGAGTCTTCCTTCTTCACTTTTGGAGCCATCTTTGTAGAAAGGCTATTTTTTAATGTTTCTTTATCAAATCTACTATTGATATGATTTCTAAACTCAGGTAGGAGATACTCAAGGTTATGTTTTGGGTCTCATGGTCTTTTTTCTCTTTTATTTTCTTAAGCTTCAATTTGAATTTATGTCAGAGTGACTAATAATCTGTTCCATAGTCAGCCCTTTGCCCTGTTCTCACTGGTAATATTGAGCTTCTCCACTGCCACTTGCCATAAATGTCATTAATTTGATTTCTGGGTTTCCCATTAGATGTTGTTAAATACCACCAAGTGAGACCTGACTCCTAGATGACCCTATAGTGGGTTTTCAGAGGCAGTCAATCTCATGGGAGGAGATTGCACATCCTTCTCCCATGGAACAGCTGGTGGATTCGAACCACTTGCTTTTAAGATTGAGGCGCAACATTTATGTTTTTAAAAAAATATATTTGCAATTTAGAGGGGAATACTGGTGGCACAGTGGTTAAAGAGTTTCGCTGTCAAAGCAAAGACAAACAGTTTAAATCTACCAGCTACTCCATAGAAGAATAATCAGCAATTTGTAGGTTCCAACTAGATGATAATGTGTCATTTTTGGTTTTTAGAGAAAGCAATAGTACAGAATTCTATTATATAATTTCCTGCCTCATTTCTATCAATGGAGATATATTTTTCAACTACCATCTCTCTTTTGTTTCCAATTTCCCTATTCCAATCACTAGTTATTATTGATGTATATTTTTTTGCTTGTTCAATCAATTTCAGACTGCTGACGTTGGCAAACATTTTTTATTTCTACATCCTTGGCTTTAGAGGTTGGTTTGTAAATTTGAATAATAGTTACATCAATATGTTCTAACACATGTCTATGGATATTATTCTATTACTGATAGACTTGTAGTGAAGGACAGATATTGAAAGGTTCTTTTTAGGTTATCAGACTTTTTCTTTTGGAGGTCCAGGAGGATTCTATAAACTTTTGTTATGAGACTCTTTTCTGAGATGGTATTACTAAATGTTTGTTGCCAGTCAGTAGATTTTTCTTTTGAAAGGTTCTTTTTAAACAATGGATGCTCTACCATTCCTCTTCAATTTGTCATTCCCAACATAGTAATTTTCTAGTTCAAAATCATTGGCACCAATCTTTCTCAACTCACTAATACTTAGGATACTGACTTTTATATATTCCATTCCATTTTTTATGATTTCTAATTAAAAATTTAGATAATTTTATAATAAAATAAACAAAGACTCGGAGTTTGAAATCCAAAAGAAAGAACATGCTCAGCATTTCTCAAACTGAAGGAACTGAACGAAAAAAAAAAAATTCAAGCCTTGGTATATTGAAGAGGTCTATTGGCAACATATTGAATGATAAAAGAAGCATCAAAAGAAGGAAACAAAAAAAAAAGAAGGAAACACTATAGCAAAAAAGAATTGATGTTGAACCATTTCAGAAAGTAGCTTATAATCAAGAAACAATGGTACTGAACGAAGAAGTTCAAGCTGCACTGAAGACATTGTCGGTGGGGAGAAGGCTCCAGGGATTAACAGAATGAAAATTGAGTTGTTTCAACAAACAAATGCAGTGCTGGGTGTGCTCACTTGCCTGTGCCATGAAATTTAGAAGACCTGGCCAACTAAGTAGAAGAGATCCATATTAGTGCCCATTTTTTTTTTAAAAAGATGATCCAACAGAATGTGGAAATTATTGGATAATACTATTGCTATCATGAATAAGAAAATCTTACTGAATACTGGTAAAAAAACCCAAAAAAAAAACAAAAAACAACACAACAAAACACCAGCTGGAGCAATACATCAGCAGGAATCTGCCAGAAATTCAAGCTGAGACAGAATTGCTAATGTCAATGGCTGAAAGCAGAGAATATCAGAAAGGTGTTTATTTATGTTTGGTTGACTATACAAATACAACTTCATTGAGAATAATAACAATTTCAGAAAACACAATTGTGCTCCTATGGAGCCTGTGCGTAGATCAGAAACCAGTTGATTGAATAGAAGGGAATGCTGCACGATTTAAAATCAGGAGCGATGTTAGTCAGGGTTGTATTTTTTCACCATATTTATTCCTTATGTGGGAGCTCTGATGACACAGTGATAAAAAGCTGTGCTGCAATCCCAAAGGTATGCAGTTAGAATCCACCAGCCTTTCCGTAGGAGGATGGGCAATCTCCACCCATGTGATTAACTACCTCTGAAAGCCCACTTGTGGGTCATCTGTAAGTCAGTTCCTACTTGATGCCACACAGCAGCAACAACAAGAGTTCAATATGTAGAATTCTGGTGGTTTTGTGAGTAAAGAGTTATGCTGCTAAGTCAATGGTGCTTGGTTCAAATCCACAAACTGCTTCATGGGAGGAAGGCAGGGCAGTCTTCTGTGCAATTTGCAACATCTGAAAACTTGTTGGAGGGTCAGCTATGGGTACATTCTGACTTGATGGCTCATAATGACATTTTTTATGTATGTTAAACAAATCACTCAAGAACCTGGTTCATATTTAAAAGAGTATGCAATCAGGATTGGGCAAAACTTAACCAACAACCTGCAAAATACAGATGACTCTACCTTGCTTACTTAAAATAAGGAGGATTTGAGGCACTTACTGAAGGAGATCAAAGACTATAGCCTGCAGTATGGATTATAATTCAATAAATATGCTCACATCTCATGAGTAAGCAGCATTATGATAAAAGGAGATTAGTATTCTAAAGGATTTAATTTTACATGGATTCACAAGCATTCCTATGGAAATAACATTCAGAAGTCACATTATGTATTGCATTGGGCAAATCTGCTGCCCATTTGGTTTCTTCAAAGTGCTAAAGAGCAAGAATGTCAATTTAAAGTCTAAAACACACCTGGTCCAAGTCATGGTATTTTTAACAATTTCAAATGCATGGCAAATCTGATCAATGAATAAGGAAGACTGAAGAAGAACTGATGCCTTTGAATGGTGATTTTGGAGAAGAATATTGAATGTACCACGGACTGCTAAAAGAATCCTCAAATCTGTCTTGGAAGAAGTGCAAACAGAATGCTCCTTAGAGTAAAATATGGTGAAATTTTATCTCACATAATATATACCCAGATCTTTCAAAGGACTGGAAGAGTAGAGAGTAAAAAAAGAAGAGAACCATCAAAGTGATGAATTGTGACACAGTGACTGCAACAATGGGATTGGACACGTGAGAGATTGTAGGGATGGCACAGAATCAACATTGTTTTGATCTATTATACATGTTGCTGTTAAGTGTCCAGTCAAGGGCGACTCATAGCACCCCAATGAACAACAGATCAGAACCCTGTTCTGCCCTGTGCTAACCTCATCATCTTTGACGCACTGGAGCTCATTGCTCTTGTCACTAAGTCAATCCATCTCAAAGATTTCCTATAAATTGGAGCCAACTCAACAACACTGAAAATTTTAGGAAGTACCATATGATCACTAGCCAATGGTAATGAAGGAAGAAGTTCAAACTGTTCAAACTGCACTGCAGGCACTGGCAAAAAAAAAAAAAAAGCCCCAGGAATCAATGGAATACCAATTGACATATTTCAAATAACATATACAGCCTGGAATGTGTTCACCAGTCTATGCCAGGAAACTTTTAGGACAGCTACTTGGCTGACTAATTGCAAGAAATCCATATTTTCCCCATTCCCAAGAGAGGTGATCTAATAGAATATGGAAATTACTGTACATCATCATTAATATCACACGGAAGCAAAATATTGCTGAATATCATCCCCAAAATGGCTAGAACAGCACATTAACAAAGAACTATCAGAAGTTTAAGCTGGGTTTAGAACAGGCTATGGCACCAGAAATATTATTGCTGATGACAGATGGATCTTGACAGAAACCATGGTCTTTTCAATCACTTGCCATGCATCTGTGAGTGGAATAATTAATAGGAATTGTTGTTTTGTGCCATTAAGTCACTTGCAATTCATTGCAACCCTATGTACAACAACCCTAAATTCTGCTCAATCCCTTGCCAATCTCAACGTCTTCAACACGCCTATCCCCATTATCTCAGTGACGGATGGAATCAATCCATCTCATTGAAGGTCTTCCTCTCCTGCGCTGTCCCTCCACCCTCCCAAGAATTACTTCCCTCTCCAAGGATCGACCCCGTCTTGTAACATGTACAAAATATGTCAAACAAAGCTTCAGAATCCTTGTCTCCAAGGAGCAGCCTGGCTTCCCAGATGAACTTGTTTGTTCTCTTAGCAGTCCATGGCGTATTCAATACTCTTTTTCAGCACCACAGCACACATCAACTCTCCTTCTATCATCTCTCGTCATTGTCCAGCTCTCTGAAATATAGCAAGTAATGACAAAGACCATGGCCTGTCAAGCATACCTTAGTCTCCAGACTGACATTATTGCTCTTCAGTACTTTGGAGAGGTCTCTGGCAGAAGACTTTCCCAATGCAATTCATCTTTTAATTTCCTGACTACCAAGAGTGTTGATTGTAGAGCCAAGTAAACTGAAGTTGTCAATAATTTCAAGCTCTTCACCATCTATCATGATGCTGCCAATTGGCCCAGTGGTGAGAATCTTTGTTTTCTTGATGTTGAGGATTGTTGTTGTTATGTGCTGTCGAGTCGCTTGGAACTCATATCTACAACAGCCCTAAACCCTGCTCTATCTTGTGCCAATCTCACTGTCTCTGACACACCCATCCTGATTACCCCAGTCACTGAATCAATCCACCTCATAGAGGGTGTTCCCCTCTTGCACCATCCCTCCACCCTCCCAAGCATGATGTCCCTCTCCAAGGACCTGTCCCTCCTTACAACATGTCCAAAGTATGTCAGAAGAAGCTCCAGAATCCTTGCCTCCAAGGAGCAGCCTGGTTTAACCTTCTCCAGGATGAATCTGTTTGTTTTCCTAGCAGTCCATGGTACCCTCAATACTCTTCTCCAGCACCACAGCTCAGAGGCATCAATTCTCATTCTATCCTCCCTAGTCATTGTCCAACTCTCTGAAGCATAACAAGTTTTTGCAAAGACCATAGCCTGTATCAGACACACCTTAGTCTCCAGAGTGACACCATTGCTCTTCAGTACCCTGGAGAGGTCCCTAACAGCAGAGTTTCCCATCACAATACGTTTTTTTATTTCCTGGCTACTGGTGCCAAGAGTGTTGACTGTGGAGCCAAGCAGACTAAAAAAGCTGTGAACAACCTCAATCTCTTCACCATCCATTCTGATGCTGCCAATTGGTCCAGTGGTGGGAATCTTTGTCTTCTTGACATTGAGCTTCAATCCATACTGAAGGCTGCAGTCCTTGACCCTCTGCAGCAAGCATTTCAGGTCCTCTTCAGTTTCAGCAGGCAGGGTTGTGTCATCTGCATAATGCAGATTGTTAATAGATCTTCACCAATCCTGATGCCACACTACTCCTCATAGAGCCCAGCCTCTTGGATAATCTGTAATGTTGAGGATTACTAAAGAAAAATTCCACTTTGGAAGTTCATGTGTGAAATGGTTGGATTCTGGAAGGTTGATTCTCTTATTTTGGTAAGGGTTGGGTGTGGACTATTTGGTTGCTGTTGGGGTTTTTTTTGTTGTTGTTTTTCCCAGCTGGGTGTGAGCTGATTGGATTTTCAGGATTTAGTTAACAATGAGCTGGAAGCCTCTTGTTTGAGTCAACCAGGACCTTGTGGGTGGGCCTTGTATTTAAAAGGCAGTTGAGCCCTCAGGGTACTAATTGTGTTTAGGATGAACATTCTTCTAAGTGGTACAGAACTGGTCTGTCAATTTGTCATACTGAAGTAACTTGGGTTTGTTGTGATGCTGAACTCTTTGCCACTGGTGTGTCAAATGTTTCTCTTCTCCTTTCCCAATTAGAAGGGAACCCTGGTGGCATAGTCTATGGGGAGTTGTACTGCTAAGGCAAAGCCTGCACTTCTTTGGAGGTTTGGATCCACAGCTTAGCAGGAGAATGATGGACAATCTCCTCCCAGACAATATATTGTGTCAGGAAACCTGATAGTGGGCAGCTGCAAGTCAGGTCCACTAAACGGTTGAGTTTTCTCAATTATAAGTCTGAAAGTGAGTCTCATTGCCTCTGATTCTTTCAAACTAATCACTATGAACCCAGAATACCACATGGTTTCTAAATTTATGCCCACCCCTGTAACAGGGATATGATCAGCTTAGCCCAATACTTATACTGAAAGTAAAGAGATAGGATTAACCAAGATATAATTTTTTTGAAAAGGTTGTATGCTGTTTTGAGAAGAGGATGCTTACTGGATAGACTGGACACTATCATTGTTAGAGGCTATTAAGTTGGTTTCCAACTCATAGCAACCCTATATGTACAACAGTAGGAAAAATCCCACCACAATCTTCAGTTTTTCAGTCTAATATCAGGATCTACAATTAGCATGTAATTGCAAAGACCATGGCCTGTATCAGGCGCACTTTAGTCTCCAGACTGACATTGTTGCTCTTCAACTCTTTGGAGAGGTCTCTAGTAGTAGACTCTCCTAATGCAATTTTTCTTTTAATTTCCTGGCTGCTGGTACCACAAGTGTCAATTGTGGAACCAAGCAAACTGAAGTTGTTAACAATCTTAATCTCTTCACCATCTATCATGATGCAGCCAATCATCCCAGTGGCGGGAATCTTTGTTTTCTTTATGTTGAGTTTCATTTCATATTGAAGGCTGCAGTCTTTGATCTTCTCCAACAAGTGCTTCAGTTCCCCCTCAGTTTCAGCAAGCAGGGTTGTGTCATCTGAATAACGTAGATTGTTGATGAGTCTGGCCAAGACACAGTGACTTTGGTTTGTATTTCTTTTGGACCATGTTCTTTTCTGTCTCTAGGACCTTATACGTACTACTGCCATGGCATGGGACTTAATATCTTCTCTCTACTTCTCTTTATCCATTCCTTTGCTTAGCTCCTCGACTTACATATCATCTCCTTATAGACTAATTCTTGATTTCCCCAAGTTAGTTAGTTAGGTCTGCATACTACTCTCACCATTCCCTGTACATCATCACAGGACTGATCTCAATTCTAATTAGTTACTTATATAATTATCTGTTAGTCTTTCCCAGGGGACTTTGGGCTCAATGAAGACAGAAAAAGTTTTAGTTTACTCCCTCAGTGCTTCAGCACTGCCCAGTACTTTCCAGCACAGTATCTGGCTCATAGAAGCCATCCAATATTTGTTTCATAAATAAATGAATGAATAAATGAGAGTTTGCTTGTATTATCTCGTTGTTGTTGCTTTTGTTAAGTGCTATTGAGTCTATTACATATCACTGTGACACTATGAACAACAGGTCTGAACCTTATCCTAGGTCATCTTCACAATCTCTGATATGCTTAAGCCATTGCTATAGCCATTGGGTCAATCCATCTTTTGTTGAAGAGCCCTCTCATTCTCTGACCCTCCATTTTCCCCAGTAAATCAAAATTAACTTATTTAATTCAGCATAGGGAGCTCTGATAACCTAGTGGATAAGAAGCTGTGTTGCCAACCCAAAGGCTCATGGTTTGAATCCAGCAGCTGCTCCATAGAGAAAGACGGACAATCTCCTCCTGTGCAATTTACTGCCTCTGAAAGTTGGCAGGAGGGTCAGGTGGGTTGGTTCTGACTTGATGGCACATCACCACCACCACCACCACCACTACAACAATTTAGCATAAGAAAAGGAGGTTCAGAAAGTTATCCTAGGTCACTCTGGTAGGTGCTGGCAGAACTCAGATGTTTTAACACCTAGAAGAAATGTTTGTATTTAAGACTACTTGAAGATAGTAACCTCATGGGGCCTCTGAGACATTGTCATGTTAGTTTGTTTGTATATTTATTTCCCTGTCTTTTTTCTTTTTGGAATCTCTGGATGGTGCAAACTGCTAACACAATTAGTTGCCAACAGAAAGGATAGTTATTGAGCCCACCCAGACGTGCCCCGAAAGGTCTGGCGATCTGCTTTTGGAAGACTGGCTATTGAATGTCCGATGGAATATCGTTCTACCCTTGACACTTGTGGAGTCATCATAAGTCGAAATTCACTGGACAACAACGATTTGGGGGTTTTGAGGGAGACAGAATATTCTTCGTACCCTGGTTGGTTTTGAGTCATTGGGTCTGAAGGTAAATGTGAAAGTGTGTGAGGCAAATGTATAAAGGGGACCTCAAAAAGAAGAGAATTCATGCAGGGATGGCCCTTAGCAAGGGGCAGGGAAACACCTGGCAGAGGAAGAAGCAGTGAAAAGTGTCCTTTATCCCGTAAGTGATTGGGCGAGGGGATTTTACTGCAAACTGGGCCCTGGAAAGCTAGGAGTTGGACATGGGATTATTATGTCAAATTATTATCAGTCCATTTACTCTTAGGAAAGCCTTTCTTTGACTCATTTTCATTCACCTGCTTGCCCTTGATCTCAGGTCTCACACTCTTTTTTCTATCTCTGAAGGGGTTTTTTTCAGAGGAGACAGAAGAACAAAGTAGGAAGAGCAAAAATAAGGCAGCCTCAGTTTATACCTAGACAAGTGAGAGTTATCAAGAGCTAGGGATTGTGGTACTAGGGATATTGTAGTTGATGTTAGATGGTTCTTAGCTGAAAACAGAGAATATCAGAGGAATGTCTATCTGTGTTTCATTGATTATGCAAAGGCATTTGACTGTGTGGATCATAACAAACTGTGGCTGACTCAGAAGAATGGGAATTTCACAACACTTGTTTGTTCTAATGCGAAACCTATACTTGGACCAGGAGGCAGTCGTCAGAACAGAGCAAGGGAACACTGCATGGTTCAAAATTGGGAAAGGCATACGCCAGGGATGCGTCCTATCTCCATACCTTTTCAACCTGTATGCAGAACAGATTATCCAAGAGGCTGGGCTCTATGAGGAGAAATGTGGGGTCAAGATTGGTGGAAGATCTATCAACAATTTGCGTTATGCAGATGACACAACCCTGCTTGCTGAAACTGAGAAGGACCTGAAATGCTTGCTGCAGAGGGTCAAGGACTGCAGCCTCCAATATGGATTGGGGCTCAATGTCAAGAAGACAAAGATTCTCATCACTGGACCAATTGGCAGCATCAGGATGGATAGTGAAGAGATTGAGATTGTACACAGCTTTAGTTTGCTCGACTCCACAGTCAACACTCTTGGCACCAGTAGCCAGGAAATTAAAAGGCGCGTTACCATGGGAAAGTTTTCTGTTGGGGACCTCTCCAAAGTACTGAAGAGCAATGGTGTCTCTCTGGAGATTAAGGTGCATCTGATACAGACCATGGTCTTTGCAATCACTTGTTATGCATCAGAGAGTTGAACAATGACCAAGGAGGATAGAAGGAGAATTGATGCCTTTGAGCTGTGGTGCTGGAGAAGAGTATTGAGAGTACCATGGACTGCTAAGTAAACAAACAGATTCATCCTGGAAAGGGTTAAACTGGGTGGCTCCTTGGAAGCAAGGATTCTGAAGCTCCATCTGACATACTTTGGACATGTTGTAAGGAGGGACAGGTCCTTGGAGAGGGACATCATGCTTGGGAGGGTGGAGGGACGGCGCAAGAGAGGAAGGCCCTCTATAAGGTGGATTGATTCAGTGACTGGGATAATTGGGATGAATGTGTCAGAGATGTTGCGATTGGCACAGGACAGAGCAGAGTTTAGGGCTGTTGTACCTAGGGTCGCTATAAGTCGCAAGAGACTCGACGGCACATAACAACACCACCACCACCTAGATTATACAGGAAATTTTTCCCCACATAGAACCAATAATAAGAGTGAGGTTCATGCAGATCTCTGATGTCTAATTAACTCATGATCTCCTGGAAATAGTACAAGTATTACTATATTGCCCAGGTAGGAATATTACTATATTGCCACCAGTGGGTGGCCTACTGGTAAGAAACTGTAGTTCGAATCCACCAGCTGTTCCATGGGGAAAAGATGGGCAATGCCCTCCTGTTTGATTGAACTGCCTGTGAAAACCCACTGGAGGGTCAGCTTTCAGTTCCTACTTGATGGCACGTAACAGCCAGAAGTGGTTAAGGAGCTGTGCCCTAACACAAAGACAGATGGTTCATATCCACCATTTGCTCCATGGGAAAAAGATCTCCTTTGTGTGATTTACAGCCTCTGAAAACCCACTGAAGGGTCAGCTATCGGTCCGTTCTGACTCAAAGGCAATGAGTCTGAAGTATTTTTAAAATAATATACTGCAATTCAGGTAATATTTATTGAGTCTTCTGTGGCAGGGACTGTGGAAGGTGCTGGAGATTTAAGCCACTGTGAATGATGTCCTCTGCCCTTGAAGAGTTGTCAGCTATAGGATAATTTCCATATTTGGAAGCACCAAATCTTTATCTGGGCCATAGTTTCTTGTTGTTATATACCATTGTGTCAGAACTGACCCAAAGCTGGCCCTCCAGTGGGTGTTCAGAGGCCGTGAATCTCATGGAAAGAGATTGCCCATATTTCTTCATAGCATAAGGGGTGTGGGCTGCAGGGGGAACACTGGGGATGTACCTACTTGCTTCCTCTTGTTCTTTTTCTTACTCTTTTGTTGGAAGCTCCTCCTCTTCCCGAGTGCAGTCATTACCTGCTGGTTCCTGCCAAGAAGGAAATCCAGGGGCTTTCCCTCACCAGAGAGCTGAACTTACTTGGAGCCCTGCTTTTGATCATTAAGTAGTCATGTGGTTGAAGAATGGGATCAATGTCATTGCACGTACATATAAAACTTGAACTTGGATGTTTTTCCTATGTACTTTCTCAATAAGAACAAAATCACGGAAAATTATAATAAATAGAATATATATGAATCATAGAAAGAATTTTTTAAAATATATTCTATAAAACACAACATCAGGTTTAGAAAATTATTTCCTTTGTGACAGTGGACATGTACAAATGCAATTTTTCAAATGGAATAAATGGGTATGATTGTCCTAAAAAAACCCCAAAACAAACAACAACACTCCAAAAAGCCTTGTTGATATATTACATTTGATGTTCAAGTGCTGACCAAAAGGTTGGCGGTTTGAATCCACCAGCTGCTAAACAGGAAAATGCTGAAGCAGTCTCCTCCTCTGTAAAGACTCATAATCTCAGAAAAGTGATGAAGGGTTGCCACGGGATGGAACTGACTTGATGACAATAGGCTCAGTTTTTATTTTTGGTTCTAAAAATAGAGTTCTGGTGACGCTATAGTTAAAGAATTCAGCTGCTTACCAAAACAACTGGCAGTCTGAGTCTACTGGCTGTTCCACTGAGCAAGATGAGGCAGGCTGCTTCCATAAACATGTACAGCCTTGGAAGTTCCAGTCTGTCCTGCAAGATCACTGTGAGCTGGAACTGACTTTGACAGTGGGTTAGACCTAAAAAAAAAAAAGGTAAATGTCATATGGCCCATGATTTTCCTGTTTGGCAATTGTGGTATGGGCATTTCCTTCTTGAAGTTTGATGTAGTATAATTATTCGCTTGGTAGAATTTGCTATGAGCTACCAATCTGTTGAGGGAGGCTTTTATTGGTAGTGAGTTGCTAACTCAAAGACAAGTGGTTTGAATTCGCCAGCTGCTCTGAAAGAAAGATGAGAAATCCCTTCCCGTGTGGCTTATGGTCTATAAAAACCCACTGGAGGTCAGTTATGTGTTGGTTCTGACTGGACAAATGTCTCTCTCTGTGTATGTATATATACCTATCGTCTGTTTGTTTGTCTTTTCTCTTGTTGCTGTGTACCCTCCTGCAGGTTTTCAGGTACACAGGAGGAAATTCTCTTTCCTTCTCCTGTGGAGCAGCTGGTGGATTTGAACTCCATGCCTTTTGAATTGCAGCACAGCTTCTTACCACTAGGCTACCAGAGTGAGTGATCTCTCTCTCTCTCATCCATCCATCCATCCATCCATCCATCCATCCATCCATCCATCCATCCATCTTCAAGCCATTGATTAAGTTTTGACTCATAGTAATTTTCCATCTGTTTTTTTAATCTGTAACTCACAATGGGAGGAGATAGATTCCCCATCTTTCTTCCATGGAGCCTCTGGTGGATTTGAACTCTAAGACATTTAGTACAAACAGTCAATCTGTTGAAACAAAATTATAAAGATCAGCTTATTAAGTCAGTTCTCAAGTTTAATTAGTCTTAGTGGTGCTGATGACGCCACTTCCATTAGTAATGGAAGCTCTGCTAATCCATTGAAGAGATGGCAATATTAATAAAAAAAATTATCACCACCAATAGATCAAGCATTAGAGAAAGGTGAACTCTTTTCCACAGATTTTTTCAGGTTGAGACATTCTGGTTGACTGTATTTACTTTAGGAAGTTTTGGTGATCTAGTGGCTTATGAGTTGCGTTGCTAACCCCAAGGCAGGTTGTTCAAATCCACCTACTGCTCCTCGGAAGAAAGATGGGCAGTCACCTCTCATGTAGTTTAGTCTCTGAATACTCTGGAAGGTCAGCTGTGAGTCTACTCCCACTCAATGGCAATGAGAAAGACTTACATTAAACAGAGTGGTGGAAGAAAGAGATGTTGTTGTTATGTGCCATCGAGTCTCCTGTGACCCATAGGGACCTATGACCAGCAGCTCTGAAGCCTGCCCTGTCCTGAGCTAGTCTTACTAATTCCAACACACCAACCCCCATTGTCCCAGTATCAATCCATCTCACCAGGTGTCTCCCTCTCCTGTGCTGTCCCTCCACCCTTCCTAGCATGATGTCCTTCTACAAGGACTTGTCTCTCCTGGCTGGCTATGTGCCCAAATTATGTGAGACAGAGCTTCAAAATCCTAATCTCCACGGAGAAACTTGGTTTTACTCTCTCCAAGACAGAACTATTTGTTTTCGTGGCAGTCCATGCTATGTTCAAGACTCTTCTCCAGCAGCACAACTCGAAGGCACAATTCTTCTTCTGTAATTCTTAGTCAATGTCCAGGTAAGCATAACAAGTAATTGCGAAGATCATGGCCTGGATTAGGTTCACCTGGATTTCCAAGTCACAGCCCAAGAATAACATATAAAAACCTCAAAGTTTCCAATACTATAATTAAGAGGCTTAATGGTAAGGAATTTGCTGCCAGTGCAAAAGTACATGGTTCGAGACCACCAGCTGCTCTCCTGGAGGAAGATTGGCAATCTCCTCCTGTGTGAATTACTGCCTCTGAAAACCCACTGGATGATCTGCTATGGGTTGATTCTGACTTGATGGTAAATAAACAACAGCAACTATACTAGGGCTGGTTGGACCCTGTGATGGTAGAGGCCAAGTGCCTGTGCCGGGTGACTCTCATAGCCTCATAAGAAGTTCCTCATGATCAGTTGACTGAGGAAGAAAAAACTTATACCTGGTTTAGCAATGATTCTATATAATACACAAGCACCACTGGGAAGTGAACAGAGATGACAGCCATGTCACAACCCCTTTCTGGGACATTCATGAAGGACAGTGGTCAAAAAAATTTGTCCCAGTGGGAAGAGCATCAGCCAGTACACTTGTTTGTACATTTTGCTTAGAAGGAGAAATGACCAGATATATGAATGTATATAGCTGCAGTCAATGGTTTAGCTGCATGGCCAGGAACTTGGAAGGAAAAGGACGTGCAAAATGTTGACAAGGAAATATAGGGACGTTTGTGGATAGGCTTCTCTGAATGAGCCAAAGAAATGAAGATATTTATATTTTATGTGAGTGTTTATGAAAGGTTATTGTGGCAGAGGAGAATTTAATGAGCAAGTGGGTAAGGGGATATGTTCTGTGGAAACCAGTATGCCTCTCCTGCCATTGCCCAATTGAGTCATGAACAAAATGGTCATGGTAGCAGAGATTGAGATTACACATGGACTTACACATTGATTACATAGTGACATAGACTTCCTCTCAGTGAGATCAGCTGCTGAATGGCCAGTTTACCAGCTTAGAGGCTAACTCTAAGTCCCCAGTATTTATCCATTCTTTAAGATAATCAGCCAGCAACGTGGTGGGAAGTTGATTTCATTTGATCCTCTCCAACATGAAAAGGGCAGTATTTTATTCTTACAGGAATAGATATTTATTCTGGACATGTATTTGCCTTCCCTGCATGCAATGCTTCTGCCCAGACTATCATCTCTAGACTTCAAGAATACCTTGTCCGCCAACATAGTACCAAACACAGCATCACCTAAGACTAAGGAAATCGCTTCACAAAAAATGATAAGGGGCAATGGACCCATATTCATGAAATTCACTGGTCTTACTTACAATCCTAAAGCAACTGATTTGATAGGTCAATGAGATGGCCTTTTAAAGACACAACTACATTGCAACTACAGATAGGTGGCAAAACTTTGCAGGGTAGGAGCAATGTTCTGCAGAAGGCTGTATGTACTCTAAACATAGAGTTCAATATATGGAATTATTATCCATTCAATGAGTCTCTTCACGGGTAATACCCTAAATTTTATTCTACAACTCTTCATTCAATAGCTAGGACTCTCTGCACCTGAATCAAGAGTAATACTAGAGTGACTTTACTCACTATTACTTCTCATGACCTACTCAGAAAATTATTGCTTCCTGTTTCCAGGTCTAGAAGTCTTAGTTCCAACCCAGAGACACAAGACTGATTCCAATGCACTGGAAGTTAAGAATACCGCCGGACCAATTTGGAATGGCCATGACTCTGGAGCAATAGGAAAGGAGGGGAGTTACTGTGGCATTGATTCTGATTATCAAGGGGAAATTAGATTGGTATTATCGAATGTAAGAAGGAGAATTGATGCCTTTGAGCTGTGGTGCTGGAGAAGAGTATTGAATATACCATGGACTGCTAAGAAAATGAACAGGTTTGTCCTGGAGAGGGTGAAGCCAGGCAAAGATTCTGAAGCTTCTTTTGACATATTTTGGACATGTTGCAGGGAGGGACCAGTTCTTAGAGAGGGCTGTCATACTTGGGAGGATGGAGGGACAGGGCAGGAGAGGAAGGCCCTCGATGAGATGGATTGATTCAGTGACTGCGGTAATGGGGGTAGGTGTGTCAGAGATGGTAAGATTGTTACAGGATAGGACAGAGTTTAGGGCTGTTGTACATAGGGTTGCTATGAGTCGCAGGCAACTCAACTGGCACACAACAACAACAATGTACGTATTGGAAGCAGGAGTGGCATCCACTTCCTAAACAACATGCCTCTGGAAACTCAATGAACTTTGATAAATGATGATAGTTATAGAAAGGTTTCAGGCCTTTTGTTCATAGGGTCACTATGGGTCATGCTCGACTCAAAGGCAATCAACAACAATGTAAGTACAGATGGATATACCTGGAATATAGGAGATTCCTTACACAATTTCTTTGTACTGCCATGCCCTGTGATTAAAATTAATGCGAAATTACAGCAACTTGATTCTGACATGACTACTTACAGCTCAAACTCTTCAGGAATGAAAATTTGTGTCATCCTACCTGACAAAGAAGCATGGCCGCCTGAAGTACTCATTGAGAGCAAATGAAATACCAAATGGGTCATGAAAGAAGGTAGCTCAAAATACCAATTTACAACCATGTAATCAATGACAGAAATGAGGACTGTAATTGTTCAAAGTATTTCTGCCTTGTATATGTTTATGAAATATTTTGCATCTTTTACTTACAAAATATAATTTGGGCTAGTGCATTTCTGGGTGTAAGCATGTTAGGTTCATGTAAGATTTTATGATTATTAAAGATTCTATACTGCAGCCTTCAGTATGGACTGAGGCTCAATGTTCAGAAGACAAAGATTCTCACCACTGGATTAACTGGCAGCATCAGGATGGATGGTGAAGAGATTGAGATTGTTCACAGCTTTAGTTTGCTTGGCTCCACAGTCAACACTCTTGGCACCAGTAACCAGGAAATTAAAAGGCGCATTGCCATGGGAAAGTCTGCTGTTAGGGACCTCTCCAAAGTACTAAAGAGCAATGGTGTCTCTCTGGAGACTAAGGTGCATCTGATACAGGCCATGGTCTTTGCGATCACTTGTTATGCATCAGAGAGTTGAACAATGACCAAGGAGGATAGAAGGAGAATTGACACCTTTGAGCTGTAGTGCTGGAGAAGAGTATTGAATATACCATGGACTGCCAAGAAAACAAACAGATTCATCCTAGAAAGGGTTAAACCGGGCTGCTCCTTGGAGGCAAGGGTTCTGGGGCTTCATCTGACATATTTTGGACATGTTGTAAGGAGAGACAGGTCCTTGGAGAGGGACATCATGCTTGGGAGGGTGGAGGGACGGCGCAAGAGGGGAAGGCCGTCTATGAGGTGGATTGATGCAGTGACTCAGGTAATTGGGATGGGTGTGTCAGAGGCAGTGCGATTGGTACAGGATAGAGCAGGGTTTAGGGCTGTTGTACATAGGGTTGCCATGAGTCGCAAGGGACTCGACGGCACATAACAACAACAACATTTAAGAAGATGCGTGTATGAATGAATGGAAATCCAAAATCTCTGTAAATATTCATTAAAATTAATAAAAAATTCTATTTGAAAAAAAAAGAAGATGCGTGTACAAGTGCCCTCTTGACAAGGGGTGAACTATGATACTTGAGGTTGTGTATCAACTTGGCTACCTATGACTCTCTAGTTTGTCAGTTGTAATATGGTCATTTCCTTGGTGGGATTTGCTATTAGCAGTCAACTGTTTGAAGGGCGTTTCCATAAGGATATGACCTGAGTGAAGTATGGGAAGAAGCCTCAGAGTTGACCTGCTTTTTGCTTGATCTTAACCTTGAAAATGACAAATCATTTCATTGTTTCCTGTCTTCCCTGACTCACCTGGAATTTGTCAATTTCCAAAGTTACATGCCATGTATGTAAGACTTGTCAGAATCTTCTAGCATGTAAGTCATTTCCTTTAGCTAAATCTCTTTAATTTGTGTATGTGTGTATATGTGTAAAGGGAGCAAATGCAGCATAGATAATGTGGGGAAGGCCAAGTCTGACATCTACTAGCTTTACTAAAAGAAACCGTCCTCACCAATAACTTCCACGGCACACAAATAACAGCCACATGGTCAGACATGGCTCCCAACTCTGCTGTAACCACTTATACCAATCATCAGGTCTGACATTCACTACAAAATTTGTGGGGTTTATTAGGGAAACAGGCTGGGTTTGAAGCAGGGGAAGGTAAAGGCTATTAGACAGTGAAAGTCTAGGTTTAGTCCAGCAATCCCAAATCAGACTAACAACAAGGCACAATTCCTCAATTACTTCAGACAGCTGCTCAGTCAACAAGTGAAAGTCCAAATTCAGTACAGGAACACAAATGCTGAAACCTCTGGTTTCCTCAATCATCCAGCAAATACTACCTCATAGTAGTCACATCTCTTCCTCCAATTGTCCAAAAAGTGGAAACTTTAACTCTGGCTCTATCTCCAGGTTTCCATCAAGCTACCCTTCACCACAGTCTCTCCACAGTCAGGTTAGTTTGCTCTGTCTCTTATGATGGCCTCACAGCTGTTGATGATGTTGAAGATACTGACAAATGGGTGAACAACGTGTCTCCAGTTGAGGCAGTTAGAGATCATGCTCCCAGACTGAGCTATGGAAATTGATATAAAAGCCATTTTCAAAAGTCCTATCACCACAGTTTGGCTTCTCTAGAAAACCTAACCTTTGGCATCATGGGAAATTCACTTAGCATCTCTAAAGCTAAGCAAGAAGTGATATTCTCCTTGCTTACTGAGCTCTTAGGGAAATAAATATTTCATTATTTATGTGCATCAAAACCAGCCAAGAACTTCACAAACACAGTAATTGCTACAATCTACACAAGTAATCTGTAAGCATCCTAAGTGAGGCCTTAGAAATTATCTAGTACTGCCCTGTGTGCCAGGCATTGCTCTAAGTACTTCACAGGTATAAAGACATTTCATCGTCTGAGCAAATCCCTTGGTGGAACAAGTGATTGTGTGGTCAGCTGGAAACCTAAAGGTTGGCAATTCAAGCTAATTTAACAGTGACATGGAAGAAAGGCCTGGTGATCTGCTTCTCTAGGGGCTGCTAGTTTTTGTTGCTGTTGAATCTGTGACCCATAGGGTTTCCCAAGTGACCTTTGGAAGTAGATCTGACAGTGCTGTGTCTCCTGTATCATAAATGCCAAACCCTTTAGAGAGCATAGTGTTTCTGTGACACACATGGGCTGCCATGAATTGGAGTCAACTGGACAGTGATGGATGGAATCTTCCCAGCAAGTTGGTAATGCAGCTGCTGTTGTTAGGTGTCCTTGAGTCAGCTCTGACTCATCGCACCCTCATGAACAGCAGAATGATGCACTGCCCAGTCCTGCACCAGCCTCCCAGCCTCTGTCTGCCGTGCTTCAGATCAGCGTTGCCACCACTGTGAAAATCCATCTCCCCCAGAGTCATCACCATTTCCCCTGATCCTCCACTTTTCCAAGTGCTTTTCCAAGCATGATGTCCTTCTCCAGGAGCTAGTTCCTTCTGATAGCTTATCTAAAGTGTGTCAGACTAAGTTTTGCCAACTTTGACTCTAAGGAACATTCTGGCTGTACTTCTTCTAAGACAGATTTGTTTTCCTGGCAGCCTTTGCGGTAGTCTTTGCCAGCACCACAATTTAAATGCATCAGCTCTTCTTTAGTCTTCCTTATTTAATGTCTTACTTTCATCATGCATATTGTTATTGTTATGTACTGGCTGAATCATACCCTACTCATAACTGACTGACCCTTCAGTGGATTTTTGGAGGCTGTAAATTGCAAGGGTGGAGACTGCCCTTCTTTCTCTTGTGGAGCAGCTGGTGGATTGGAACTGCTTGATTTTGGGTTGGAAGCTCAGTTCCTTAGCTCTAACCCACCAGGGCTTCCTATGTGCTTAGTAGGCAATAAAAAACACTATCAAGGTTTGGGTCAGTAACACCTCTGTCCTCAAACTGACATTCTTTCTCTTTACATTTCTTGCCTTTATCATTGAAAAGAAATAGTTTACAGGTGACTTACCCACTGTAGTACATTATTTAATTTCTTTTTTTTTTCATTAAATTTTTTGACTGATATCTCTCTGGGTGTTGATTGTGGATCCAAGTAACATGAAATCTTCAATAACGTCAATTTTTTCTCCACTTAGCATGGTGCTGTTTATTGATACAGTTGTTACGATTTTTCTGGAAAGGAGGAGCTCTGGGAACCTGGTGAATAGAGTTGTGCTGTCAGCTCAGAGGCGAACCATTTGCAGCCACCAGTTGCTCTGTGGGAGAATGATGAGCAATCTCTTCCCTTACGGTTTACAACCTCTGAAAAATTGATGAGGAGTCAGGTGAGTCGGGTTAAAGAACAATGAATTGTGAGCTTGTTTGCTTAGTTTTTTTCTTTTTAAATTAAGAGATTTAATAATGGGATGACAAACAAAGTTAGCATATTGAAATGGCTATCATGCACACAATATGTTCTCCACTCCCTCCAGGGCTTTTAATTGTGTTGGTTTTGGTTAAGAGTTTACTTTGGGTAGAATCCACTCTACGCACTGCTCTGGGAGGAGACAGGGTCAGGCCTTCGGGTGCGCCTATCAGCCCCTCTTCCTAGTTGGCACTCCAGGGCCAGAGGGCTGAGCTGCGCGGTGTCGCGGGTGGGCGCGCGCCCGAGGCACCACCGGCGGTGGGAGCCGAGGCACGAAGGTGGCCTGGGAGCGCGCGAAGGCCGCCCCGTGCGCGTGCCCGCCCCTGCGCCCACGCTCTCGGCCGCACTCCCGGGAAGTCTCGCGATGTCGCAGCCGGCTGCTCCCGCTGCGGGTGGCTGGGGCTGTTGCTGTGGTTGCGAGTTGCTGCTGCTGCGGCGGCGGCGGCAGCGTTAGTGCTGGTGGCGGTGTCGGCCCGAGGCCGAGCGGCTGTTGACATTGTGTTGTTGTTATTGCTGACGGGGATGGCTGAGGCGGCGCCTGGGATCCCGTCTCTTCTGTAGCCGGAGCCGGGAGACAGTCTCGAGCCAACTCAGCGGCCTCTGAGCCGGTGGCAGCAACTCCCCTCCACCCCTGCCGCCTCGCCAGCCGGGACCCCCGCCCCGGCTTCCCGGAGTCAGGCCCCTTCGGGGAGGGGGGCGTCGGAGGCTCAGGATGGCGGATTTCGACGAGATCTACGAAGAGGAGGAGGACGAGGAGCGGGCCCTGGAGGAGCAGCTGCTCAAGTACTCGCCGGACCCGGTGGTGGTCCGCGGCTCCGGTCACGTCACCGTGTAAGGCCCGGAGGAGGGTGAGGGCGAGGACGGGAGGTGCAGGGCTGGGGTGGGCCCCACTTGCACCTCGGGGAGCCCCCTGCTCCCTGGTGGTCCGCCTTTTCTGGGAGGCCTTCGGAGAGAGAAGGCGACCAGGAAGTGAGAACTTGCTTTATTTTCATTTGCGTCGCCTGCCAAGAGGGAACAGAGCCTGCCCTTCCTCGCCCCACACACCCCTTTTTTTTTTTAGCAGGCCCTGCAGGCCCGGACAATGTGACGGGTCCCGGGAACGAGGGCTTTCCTTTAGGGTCCGCTCTGCGGGCCAGCCTGCACCTTCGGGGTGGAAGGATAAGTATTTTTGAGGTGCCTCCCCCTTGTTTTCTCCGCCAGTCTGTGACTCTTCTTTCTCTGCCTTTGAGCCTAGTGACATTATGGGGCCCGAGGCCAGATCGGGGCCACAGAAACCCCAGTGACCATCAGGGATGAGGGTCTCCTTTTCTCCTTTTGGGGGTTCCCCCCAACCCGTCTTGGTCTTCCCAGCTTTCTCCCAGACTTAGTTTCTGCAGAAACGCCAAGTTCTTGTCATTGTTTATTTCAGTGTATATAGAACGACATAAGAAAAGTGCAGGAAGATGCTCTGTTTGCAACGATTTTATTTTATTTTATTTTTTCAAGTAAATGTGACAGACCCCTTCTGCTCAGATTACCGGGAGGATTCATAGTAATCTGAGCCCCTCCTCGGCACGAACTAGGATGGTGCTTCATGTGATAATATTTCCCCTAAATCTAGCAGGCAACGTAGGGGGGGGAAAAGCCCCATACTAAAACAATAGGGCATCTTCATGCCTTTCTGAAGGATCGTGACTAATAAAGGAATGCGAAGACTTGAACCAAATAATGAGCTGCCCGGAAGCAGGAAGTTTGGTAATGTTTGCTGAGAAGTCCAGAGTTTTGTACAAGTTGAAGTGTCTATACTCGTCCTATATTTTTCCCTTTCATGTCAGGCCCCTTGTTCAGATCTGAGATGAAACTTCTGTACTGCTTAGCGCTTGTCATACTTCACCTCTTTAGTACAATACCAGGACCAGCAAGCTTGAGAGGCTCTGGGGCGATGGCATTCGAGCTTGGCCCACAACATGAGTGGGATGTGTGCCATGAGCAACTTGTAGTGAAACAGACTTCTCATAGGCGATTGTCAGCAGAATCCTTGCATTTTTCCGTGCATGATGTGGCCAGACAGATTGTGGTTTGGGTATGCTTATGTAATGCTTTGATGTCGTTAGCACCTGTTAGTTCATGGTCAGGTGACTTAACAGGGTGATACAATGCAAAATTGCTGTTTCAGCATCATGAGAAGACAATGCAATTTATCAGTTACTGTTACTAAGGGTCTTCAACTCTCATCATGATGTGGATTTAGGACATACCACTAAATAATCTGGACAGTGAAGCTGAGCTTCTCACTAGCTTAGAAACCAACTTTTCAGATTTATAACCAGCCAGTTCATGATTCAGTTAATTTTTTAGGATGTTATTACATGGTTTTAGACCGCAGAGTATATGGGTGCTTACTAGAAAGGATTTTTTTGGATTTTCCATGTTGTCATCTTTATGTTCCTCTTGTCAAAGGAAAGGAGCCACATTGCACTGTTTAAAAGGGTGCAGCCATAGTGGTGGAATTTATGTTCTTCAAGGTAAAGAAAACCTGAGTAGTTTGGGATGTAAAAGGAAACTACCATGGGCGAAGTGCTTGGGACCAATAGGTGATCAGTAAATGGGATTATATTTAAGAGATTTGACAGAGCGGGAGAGAATTATTAGTGGTTCTGTCATAGCTGCCCATTAGAATCACTTGGGGAGCTTTTGAAACCTACACTCTGCTTGTGTCTAGCCCAAGCCCACTGAGGACCAAATATATGAAAGAGGGACCCATCCACTTCTTATATATTTATTTAAAATCCCACACGTGGTTCTAATGTGAATAAGAATCAACTCCATTCCCAGGTGTGGAAGGAGGAAAGACACCTTCATCAATAAGCAGTATGCTGTTCTATGTCCGCATTTGATGGAAATTGCTGTGGTGTGCAGTATGATCTTTGCTTAGGAGGTAACACTTAGAGACCCAAACACCATATGCCCAAATAACAGACATCTCCTTCATTAAACTTTCTTTTTTTAAGCTTCACGTAGTCTACCATTTCTTTTCCCCTGCTCATCATAACATTGCAAGACATGTTGCATTTTTTAAAGTTTGAATTTTTCTTTTGAGATTTTTGAAGACTTTTTGGTATCAAGACTGTAAAGTCCTTGAATACGGGAACTGTACTAGTTGATCTTTATTTCTCCATTCTTTAATATAGTGTCTAGAATGTTATTGATCTTGTAATATTTTCTAAATGAATGAAGCCTTGTATACATCACCGACTATTGCCAGAATGGCTAAAGGAATCACTAGTCTCTTTCTTTCTGCATCATCTAACAAAGAGAAACTATTTTAAAAATAAAACTCATATAAAATCACACTGACATGATGTGGTTCTTTTCTTAACAAAGTTTAATACTGGTAAGAAAATGATGAGATGAAGATAGATATTTCTCCCTAGGAATTTTTCTTACTATCTATCACTTGAAATGAAATTTGACCATTTGGTCATACAATCTTACGGAGAAATGTCAAAAGATCTTAAAAAAAAAATCTCAAAACAAAAGTTCAGTATTTAAGAATGCAGCATGTTTTATACTGTTATACTCAGTGGGGGAAAGGAAATGAGCTACATGAAGTTTAAACATACCTTTGTGGAGGTGGTGGTTGTTATAAGGTGCCATCAAGTCAACTGCCACTCTTGGCAACCCTACAAACATCTGCCCTATGCTTTGCCACCCTTGTGAGCTCTGATACGCTCTAGTCCATTGTCAGAGTCACTGTGTCAGTCGAGCTTGTTTAGGGTCTTCCTCTCTTTCTCTGACCCTCTCTCTTTCCTAGCATACCTTTTTCCAAAGACTCCCAGCATGTCATTTTCCAAGGTCTGGTCCCTCCTGACAACACACCCAGAATATGTGAAATGAAGGTTTTCCATTCTTGCCTCCAAGGATCATCCTAGTTGCACCTCCTCCAACATAGACTTGTTTGTTCTTTTGGCAGTCCCTGGGGATATTCTGTACCATGATTCAAGGGCATTGATGATTCTTCTGATATTCTTAATCATTATCCAGCTTTCATATGTATGAGAAGTAATTGAAAAGACCATGCATGGCTGGAATCAAGCATACTTTAATGAAATTGGAACTGACTCATAGCTGACCCTCCAGTGGGTTTTCAGAGGATGTAAATTGAAGGAGAAAATTGCCTGTCTTTTTGCCTCTGAGCCACTTGTGTATTTGAACCATGTGCCTTCTTCGGGTTGTCAGCACAACTCTACCACTTGTTGTTGTTGTTATGTGCCATCGAGTCGCTTGCGACTCATACCGACCTTGTGTACAACAGCTCTAAACTCTGCTCTGTCCTGTGCCAATCTTATTGTCTCCGATACACCCGATTGCCCCCGTCACGGAATCAATCCACCTCCCAGAGGGCCTTCCCCTCCTGTACCTGCCCTCCACCCTCCCAAGCATGATGTCTGTCTCCAGGGACCGGTCTTTCCTCACAACATGACCAAAGTATGTCAGACGAAGTCTCAGAATCCTTGCTTCCAAGGAGCAGCTTGGTTTAATCCTCTCCAAGATGAATCTGTTTGTTTTCTTAGCAGTCCAAACATTTTAATTAGACCAACTTCATTGGAGTAAGAGCTCTTGGAAAGATAGAGAAATATGGTAGTGAACTAAAATTTCCAAGTTTTTACCATATTTGAATTTGAAAATTCACCTGCTGTTTCATAGTTTACAACTTAGTGTTGGATTCCTGCCTACCAAGAAATAAACTTGAGTTTAAAATTGCATGCTAAGTGGAATATAGGGACTAAGTGGTGAAATGTAAATGATGTTTGTTTATGATAATGACTAATGCATCAGATACTTTTTATTACCCTAAGTAATACTAAAAAACTAACTAGCTTTTTATTTGAATTTCTCTCAAATTTTATTTTGTAATTATCATCTTAACAGGTTAAGGAGAATCAGAACATTAGACTACTACATCTTTTTGCATAAAACATATATACCCTGCATAAAAAACTAGTATGTATAGTTTGTGAAAACATGTAACGTAAATGTTATTTGTGTAAAAAACATGATGTTTTCAGAATTCCCTTGGAAGAGAATATTTTCTTTTTATCTGAGTGAAAATGAATAAATCAGGTGAGCTCTGGAGGTTTAGTGGCAAGAAGCTACACTGCAATCCAAGAGGTGCGTGGTTTGAATCTACCAGATGTTCTGCTGAAGAAGGAGGGACAATCTCCTCCTGTACCTGTCAGATCTGATTTAACGGCACACATACACCTCCCCCCAAGTATAAATCATACTGGTTTTTCATTCATACACATAACATTAATTAAAATAGATTAATTATAATATCTGATCAACAGAAGGCAACTTTTTATGTATAGTATGCATATCTTGCTTGTTTTCTAATCTACTATAAAACTAATTTAAGATTGAACTCTCAATAAATGAGCTTTAAATATAACATGTTGCAACAGATGCTCTCTACTATCTTTACTGGTATCTTCTGTGCAAGAGTTTTTGGTGATTTTACATAACTTCTTTCAGAATCCATTTATAAAATCAGATATTCTAACACACTTTCCATGTTTATGCAGCCTAGTGTAATTGTAGAACTAACTAAATCTGCCAGACTATTAGAATCACTAAACACACTTGATCAAAATAGGAATTTTAGGTTATTAGTTCAAATATATAAGTATTCTGGGCCAGGGTGGTGGTGCTTAAATAAAGGAGATTTTAGGCTGATAAATATTGAAACTTTCCTATGAAGTGTGGATAAGGTCTTTTGTCAGCTTATCCTCCAGAGTTTTGGCTTTGTGAGAGGTGCACTCAGAGAACTATGTCTGGGGACTCTCGTGATGACATACCTGCACTTGTTCTCCTTCTAAGGGGTAGTTAGCATGCCAAGAGGACAGTATGGGCTCGAAGTGGAGAGGGACTTTCTCACAGATCCTAGATTTTAAAACGAGTACCTTTGTATAGGGACATCCTTTCGTTTAAAGATATGTGGTGGTTGACAATAATAAGTTCATTGAATTTGAGGAAACATCTCAGTTTTATTTTTTTTGAGCACTGAGTTGACTCCATGTGAATTGAAATTTTTTTACAAGGACCTTGCACAATGATCATTTCCCCTTAAGCCTACATGTCAGAGCAACTCTATGACAATGGGCTTGGTTTTGGATACAGTAAGTGAAGGTCACTTATGCGTGACTTTGGGCTTTGAGGGTTGCCTACCTTTGTTTTTTTGAAGGGGATGTTTAACAAGCTTCCTGCCAAGGCTTCTTGTTTTACTCTCTTTGATCTTGCAAGTAGTTCTAATGTATTTTTTTATTCTCCTAAGTAATTCCTGTAGACCCTGTTGTCTACTTCTGCCCTTTATTAACCACTCAGTTGCAATTTGAAATAGCTGTGTGTTAGTTATATATTGTAAACCAACTGTATGCTCTCTCTTAACCCAGAGAACACTAGTCCTGTAGTTGAGTCAGTTCTGACTCATACAAACCCCAGGAGTGTAAGTGTAGAATGGTGCTGCGTGGAGTTTTTAGTAATAGATTACCAGGACTTTCTTCTGAGTGGGCTTCTGAGAGGGCTTAAACCATGGACCTTTTGGGTTAGCAACTGACTGTGCCACTTAGAGGTTCTAAAATTTATTTGGCATCATTGTATATCTTTATAAGAGTCATATAAATATGGAGAATTCATTGAACTAAGTATAAATTCTGTATTCAAAAATCCTTTTCCCCAGTATGGTATTGATAAAGTAATTGGTTGCATCACTTGAATCCCTCTATCACCAAAAGTTAATACTATGAGTTTTAACCAATACACATTTACATAGAACTTTGAATGTCTATACAACATACATGATTATTGTTGTTAGGTGCCTCATTGTGCTATTGTGACTCATAGCAACTCTGTCAGTAACAGATCTGACCCTTGCCCTATCCTTCACCCTCTTCGTGATCTCTGAATATGCTCAGCCCATTGTCACAGTCATTATACCAATCCATTTTGTTGAGGGTATTCCTCTCTTTCTCTGACTCTCTACCTTCCGCAACATGTATTTTTTCTAAGAACTGGCCCTCTTGACAACATGCTCAAAACATATGAGACAAATTTTCACCCTTCATCCCTCTAAGGAACTTCTGGTTGCTCTTTTTCCAAGACATAGTTGTTTAGTCTTTTGACAGTCTATATCTATAGGATATTTGGTACTTTTCCCCCAGCATCACAATTCAAAGACATTGATTCTTCTTTGGTCACTCTTATTCATTGTCTAATTTTTTTAGATGCATTGGAAGTAATTGAAAAGACCATGGCTTGAGTCAGGAGCACCAGTCTTGACATTGTTGCTTTTAAGTACTTTGGAGAAATCCTTGACAGCAGGTTTCTCCAATGCTCACATCTGTTGGTTTCTTGACTGCTGTACTGTGAGTGTCGATTGTGGATTCAAGTCAAATGAAGTAATTAACAACTTCAAAATTTTATCCATCTATCATGATGTTACCTGCTGGTACAATGATGAGGATTATTATTTTCTTGATGTTAAGATGTAACCCGATTGAAGTCTGTAGTCTTTGATCTTTTAGAACAAGTACTTCAAATTCTCCTTGAGCAAGCAAGATTGTGTTATCTGCGTAACTTAGGGTGTTGATGAGTCTTTCTCCAGACCTGATTCCATATACTTCTTCATGTAGTCCAGCTTGTCAAAATGATTTGCCTAATATACAGATTGAGTAGATATGGAAAAAGGACACAACCCTGACATGACACATTCTTTTTTTTTTGTTTTAAACTATGCAGCATTCCCTTGTTCTGTTCAGACTCCACCTTCTTGGTCTATGTATAAGTTTCATTTGAGCACATATATAGTAATCTGTTGATAGTATAAAGTATTTTAGAATAGAAAATCAGTAAAATATTACAATATTATAGGATTGGAAATAGCGATAAGTTTATGTTAGTGATGAGTTTTGTGGATAGATATATTCAATATATGTTGCAAATAAATCATAGTATTTTTCCTCTGTTTCATAAATGAGATTATGTTTTCCCAGGGCTTACTAAAGGTACTGTCCATGGAATAATCAGTACTCTTCTCTGACAACACAACTAAAAGGCATCAGTTCTTCTGTCATCCTTACTCATGGTCAAACTCTCAGATGCATAGCAAGTGAATGAAAAGACCAGCCTGAACCAGGCACACCTTATCCCATGGAATGCGAAAAGAACGAACAGATGTGTCTTGGACAAAGTACAACCAGAGTGCTCTTTGGAAGCAAAGATGACAAAACTTCATCTCACATCCTTTGGGCACGCCACTTCAAGAGGCTATCCCTTGAAGAGGGACATCATGCTTGAAAAAGTGGAAGGTCAACAGAAGAGAGGGAGACCCCCAGTGAGATGGATTGGTACAGTGACTTCAACAATGGGCTTAAGTATTTGAGAAATTTTGAGGATGACACAGGATAGGACGGGGTTCAGATCTTTATTCATATGGTTGCTGTGAGTTGTACTTGACTTGATGGTGCCTAACAACAATTGAAGGTGCTCTGTTGATGTAATCTGTGATGTGTAAAGTGTGATGTTGAACAAAAAGCTAAGCATCTTGTATGGTTCAAATCCACCAGCCACATCAAGGAAGAAAGATAGGCAATCTCTTCCTAGTAAGATTTATAGCATCGATATGAGCCAGAACCCACTCTGTCAGTGAACTCTGTGTTTGAGACGTAACTGAAGCCAACATTGTTGAGACTTTAGTTGTTGTTGTTGTTGTTATGTGCTATTGAGTTACCTGCAACTCATAGCTAACCTATAAGCAATAGCTCTAAACTCTGCTCTAACCTGAGCCAATCTCATCGTCTCTGACAAACTCTATCCCATTTCCCCAGTCACTGGGTCAATGCATCTCATCCAGGGTCTTTTCTGTACTGTCCCTACACCTTTCTAAGCATGACGACCTTCTACAAGGACTGGCCCCTCCTGGCAACATGCCCAGAGTATGTCATCCAGAGGTTGACAACCCTACCTCTAAGGAGCAATTTGGTTTTACACTTTGTAAAACAGGCCTCTTTGAATTCTTGGGAGAATTTAGTTATAAAGTTAAAATTGATTTACTGAACTTTAAAACTTGTATATATGTCTCGAGATCCTGGATTCTATATCTTCTGGATTAACAGTATACTTTCAGGTCTATCTTTCTTCTTAAACTGAGTCATGTTGTGTTCAAATATATATATTGAGAGGACTAGATAAATTTAAAGCAGTTATTTATTTATATGGATGGAAAAGCTGTTAGTTTCTTCATAGCTATGACTTTATCTCCAGGATTAGGTAAATATACGGTTGCATTGAACTCTGAGGTCAGCAGTAGAAAACAAATGCTGTCTTCATTTGCTTTCTACAAATAGTGTTAAATTTGAGTCTGAAGTTTCTGTATAAATATGCCCAGAGGTCTTGTCACACGTGTAGAAAACATCCTGTGAATCTTTGTGTTTAGACAGGTTGAGTGCCTGTTGTTGTTGTTGTTATGTGCCGTCGAGTCGTTTTCGACTCATAGCGACCCTATGCACAAAAGCCCTAAACCCTGCTTTATCCTGTGCCAACCGCACTGCCTCTGACACACCCATCCCGATTACCCCAGTCATCGAATCAATCCATCTCATAGAGGGTCTTCCCCTCCTGTGCTGTCCCTCCACCCTCCCAAGCATGATGTCCCTCTCCAAGGACACATCCCTCCTGGCAACATGTCCAAAGTATGTCAGACGAAGCCCCAGAATCCTTGCCTCCAAGGAGCAGCTTGGTTTAATCCTCTCCAAGATGAATCTGTTTGTTTTCCTGGCAGTCCATGGTACATTCAGTACTCTTCTCCAGCACCACAGCTCAAAAGCATCCACTCTCCTTCTGTCCTCCCTAGTCATTGTCCAACTCTCTGATGCATAACAAGCGATTGCAAATACCATGGCCTGTATCAGGGGCACCTTAGTCTCCAGAGAGACACCGTTGCTCCTGAGTACTTTAGAGAGGTCCCTAATAGCAGACTTTCCCATCGCAATACACTTTTTGATTTCCTGACTGCTGGTGCCAAGAGTGTTGACTGTGGAGCTGAGCAAACTGAAGCTGTGAACAATCTCAATCTCTTTGCCATCCATCCTGACGCTGCCAATTGGTTCAGTGGTGAGAATCTTTGTCTTCTTGACATTGAGTCTCAGTCCATACTGAAGGCTGCAGTCCTTGACCCTTCGCAGCAAGTGCATGAGGTCCTCCTCAGTATCAGCAAAGCAGGGTTGTGTCATCTGCATAACGCAGATTGTTAATAGATCTTCCACCAATCCTGATGCCACAATTCTCCTCATAGAGCCCAGCCTCTCGGATAATCTGCTCTGCATACATGTTGAAAAGGTATGGAGACAGGGTGCATCCCTGGCGTACACCCTTCCCAATTTTGAACCATGCAGTGTTACTCTGCTCTCTTCTGACTACTGCCTCTTGGTCCAAGTATAGGTTTCGCATTAGCACAATTAAATATTCTGGGATTCCCATTCTTCGCAGAGTCAGCCACAGTTTGTTATGATCCACACAGTCAAATGCCTTTGCATAATCAATGGAACACAGATAGACATTCTTCTGGTATTCTCTGCTTTCAGCCAAGATCCATCTAACATCAGCAACAGTATCCCTAGTACCACGTCCCCTTCTAAACCCAGCCTGGACTTCTGGCAGTTCTCTGCTGATGTGCTGTTCTAATCATTTTTGGATAATCTTCAGTAGAATCTTGCTTGCCTGTGAAATCAATGACACTGTTCTGTAGTTTCCACACTCAGTTGGGTCACCTTTCTTTGGAATGGGAACAAATATAGATCTCTTCCAGTCAGTTGGCCAAGTGGTTGGTTGAGTGCCTATGAATCAAAAAAACCCAGAACTAAATTCCTAATCTTCCTACTAAAGAAGGAGCTCTGGTGGCTTAGTCAGTGAATTGAGCTGCCCCAGCTGTGCTGAGGAAGAAAGGTGGGCAGTCTTTCCCCATGTGACAGCTTCTGAACACCTGCTAGAGGGTCAGCTGTGAGTTAACTTGATGGCACATAACAACAACAACATAAATCAGCTTTAGTTGTAACTTTCTTATTCTCAACTGATAGTCAATCCATTATCCTAGATGAGGAATCTTTGAATCATCCTTAATGTTGCTCTATCTTTTACTCTGTTCAACTCGCTAGGAACCCATTGGCTCTATCTTCAAAATATCTTTAGAACCTGACACTTCTCACTCCTGCCTCTCCTGATGTGAGTCTCCGCTGTCCCTCTTCTTTTACCTTTGCACTTTTTCCCTTTCCCTCCACCATTTCAGTCTTCTTGACACATCTGCCTTAAGTGGTTCTTCTCAAACTTAAGTCTGTTCATGTCTCTTTATAAAATTTCTTAAAGACCTTTATGTTTTGGGTTGTTGTTTTTTTTTTTTCTCTCTCTCTCTCTCACATTGTGTACCATCGAATCAGATCTGACTGGCATAGGAGGAGATTTTCCCTCCTCTAGCAGAGCATCTGGTGGATTCGAAATGCACGCCTTCGGGATTGCAGCCCAACATCTTGCTACTAGGCCACCAGAGCTCCCTGAAGACTTTGATGTCTTTTTAATGGCTGACAGGGCCCTACATGATCTATCTCTTCTGCTATCTCCTGTGATCTCCCCCTGGTTACTCCACTCTGGTCAAACTGGCTTCCTTCCTATTCCTGTGATACCCTAGGCACCCTCTTACCTAAGGCTTTTGTACTGGTTCATTCTCTCAAAGGGCTTATTCTTTTACCTTTGTCAGATCTTCTCAGTTATATTCTTCAGGAGGCCTCTATTCCTCATTTAAAATTATAACACAATCTCAACACAAGCCTGCAGTTGATTCGGAAGCAACTTGTACTTCCCCCTTATCCTGCTCTTTTTCTTTTTTTCATAGTGCTTCCTTATCAGAAGTTGAGATGAGCTGTACTTGTTAAAAGAGTACAAAGTTTTGACAAGAATAACGTTGTTTTTCTAGATATTTTATCACGTTTGTCCTTTGTGTAGGAAGTGAACTCTGAAAACCTTGCTAGTTGGGTTTTAGATTGTTTTTCCGTAAAAGCTTTGGAGGACAGCATTTGGTTTAGGGGCCATATGAGGCACTAAGGATGTCATAGCCCGTGATACATGGATCTTAGCCGAAAGTCGTGAGTACCAGAAGAATGTCTATCTGTGTTCTTTGACTGGGCAAAGGCATTTGACTGTGTGGGTCACAACAAACTGTGGCTAATCATGAGAAGAATGGGAATCCAAGAACACAATTGCATTCATGTGAAACCTATGCTTGGACCAGAATCAGTAGTCAGAACAGGGCAAGGAAACACTGCATGGTTCAGGATCTGGAAAGATGTGCATCAAGGATGCATCCTGACTCTATACCTTTTCAATTTATATACAGAACAGATCATGTGGGAGGCTGGACTTTATTAGGAAGAATGTGACATCAGGATTGGAGGAAGATTCATCAACAACCTGCATTATGCCCATGATAGAACCTTGCTTACTGAAACTGAGGAGGACATGAGGCGTTTGCTGCAAAAGGTCAAGGAGGCGTTTTTCAATATGAATTGAAGTTCAACATCAAGAAAACAAAGATTCTCACCACTGGGCTGATTGATAGCATCATGATAGATAGAAAGGAGATTAAGATTGTTAACAATTTCAGCCTTCTTTGTTCCACAATCAACATTCTTCGTACCAGCAGTCAGGAAGTCAGAAGACGAATTGCACTGGAAAAGTCTTCTCCCAGGGACCCCTCTAGAGTGCTAAAGAGCAATGATGTCATTCTGGAGACTAAGGTGCTCTAGATCCAGGATGTGGGCTTTGCCTTTATTTGTTATGCATCAGAGAACTGGATGACTAAGGATGATTTAAGAAGAATCGATGCCTCTGAGTTGTAGTGCTGGAGAAGAGTGTTGAACATACTGTGGACTGCCAAGAGAACAAACAGGTCTGTTTTAGAGAGGGTGAAATGAAGCTTCTCCTTGGAGGCAAGGATTTTTAAATTCTCTCCCACATCCTTTGGGCACATGGCAAGGAGGGAGTTGTCCTTGGAGAAGGGCATTATGCTTAGAAAGGTGGAGGGGTAGTGCGGGAGAGGAAGACCCAGGATAAGATGGATTGACTCAGAGACTAGGGTAATGGGAGTAAGTCTGTCAGAGACAATGAGATTCACAGCTATTGTACATAGGGTAGGGTTGCTATAAGTTGCAGGCAACTCAATGGCACATAGCAATAATAACATAGCCTTGAGAGGGCAGTTGCTTCCCTGAGACAAACCCAAAATGAAGATTTGCTTTCCTAAATGAATATATCTAGTTGATAACTGAATTTGGTTTAGAATTCATGTACTTTGTCTTTTGTCTCTCTTGTGTTTTTCTTCTGTTTTTAACAAAGTAACTCTTGTGCTTTTAAAAAAAAATCCTGCTTGGATTTCTGTCCTATTCCTTGCTAGTAGTAGCTGCCAACCCTGGCTTTCCTGAACCCCTTCCTTCTGGTTGGTACTCTGCTTCTGCCATGCCAACCTCCAACCTCAAAGAGAATGGAAAAAAGTTGCAAAGTCTTTGATTAACATTGGCCAGTTTTATAATTGCTTATTTTATTTGCTCTGCTAAATACCGTCTTTGAGGAGAATACTTGTGAAATAATTTTGAGCTAGACATTTTCTAATTAATCTAGTATGAATATTTAAATATTAATATTGTATACTTTATTAGAATGATAATGACCATATTAAAAAAACCACAGTAGACAGTTACATTGTTTTACAGTACTAAAAGCTGGTTAAGACTTATTGTGGAGTTTATGCCATATGGTGGTGGATTATATTTATCAACATTTATTGAATTCAGACTCACTGCTGTCTTGTCAATTGTGATTCACGGTGACCCTCTATCCAGTTTTAGAGGCTGTTGCTCTTGATGGGAGGAGACTGCCCATTTCTCTCCTGATAGGGCATAGCCTTTTGGTTAACAGGGAAAACTCTCTCATCCCTGTTTTATATCTGGGGAAACTGAGGCTCAGAAAAGATAATTCACTTCCTGAAAGTGACATATTTATAAAAATAACTGGATTTATGTCAGGATTTCAAGCTCGGTAGTTTGGCTCCAGAGCCTGTCTGCTTAAATGCTTTTGCTTTGCTGAATTCCAACCACTTACAAATTACACACACACACACACACACACACACACACACACACACAATGTCCTACTACATATAAGGTCATAATGAGTTAGAATTGACTGAACAGCAATTAATAATTAATAATAGCGTAGTTAAACATTATAAAATCCTCTAATACTTAGAGGTTTTAGGTACAAATGTGAAAAATTAAACGTTTGTTTTTCTAGATCCATATGGTAAAGAATTTATTATATGTTGTTGAGTTGGCTACAGCTCACAGGGACCCTATGAACAAGAGATCAAAACTGTGCTCCTCACTATCTCTGCCGTGCTCAAGACCATTGTTGTCGTGTCTGTGTCATTCTGTCTGATTGAGGATCTTCCTCTCTCTGTTGCTGACTCCATTTTTGCTAGTATGGTGTCTTTTTTCCAAAGACTGGCCCCTCCTGACAGCAACAGTGTATGTGTGATGAAGTTCAATCATCTTTGCTTCAAGGATCATCTTAGATTCCTTTCCTCCAGTACAGACTTATTTTGTTCTTTTGGCAGTCATTGTTAAATTTCAGTACTCTTGGAAAACTCCACAAGACAAAGACATCAGTTCTTTTTCAGGTGTTTTCACTTGTTATCCTACTTTCAGATGCATATGAAGCAATAGAAAGTAGGATTGCTTGGATCAAGGTTCATCTTACTTTTTAAACTGACACCTTTGCTCTTTAGTACTTTAAAGAAGTCCTGATAGTAGCTTTGTCCAGTCCTACAAGCCTTGGGATTTATTTTTTTTTTTTACTTCAGGTACTACCATAGAGGGTCAGAGAAAGACCCTCAGTGAGATGAATTGACACAGTGACTATAACAATGGACTTGAAGATGTTGGCGATCATGAGGACGGCACAGGATAGGACAGAATTCAGATCTGTTGTTTATATAGCACTGTGAATTGTATACTCGATGGCACAAAAAACCGTAACAAATACCAGCATGTGTATACTGATTTTGAATCTAAAGAAAATTAAATCCTTGACAAACTTAAGGATTTATTATTAATTACTCTTCGATTTAGGACACTCTGGTGGTTTAGTGGTAATGAGTTTTGCTGTCAACACAAAAGACAGGCTGTTCAAATCCACCAGCTACTCCTTTAGAGAAAAAGGGACAGTCCCCTCCTCTGCGGTTTATAGCTTCTGAAAACCCACTAGAGAGTCAGTACCAGCTGAACAGTAGATAACCACAAAAACACTCTTCAGTTTGATTTCTTTTTAAAAGAGAAAGATCTTCCATCTCTCTTAAGTCCCAAGTATATTTTTCACTTTCCATTGTTTGGTGCCATTGGGTCAGCTCTGACTTGTTATGTAACCCAGGGTACAACAGAATGAAACTTGACCCTGTGCAATTCTTACCATCTCTGTTGTGCTTAAAATGGAAGCCCATTGTTGCAATCACTGTGTCAATCCATTCCATAGACGTTCTTCATCTCTTTCACCAACTCTGCTTTTCCAAGCATGATGGCTTGACCCCTCCTGATAATGAAAATGTCTGAGATGAAGTCAGACCATCCATACTAGCTTCTGAGGAGCAGTCTATGTGTCTCCCAAGACACAGATTTGTTTGTTCCTTTGGCCGTCTGTATCATATTCTTGGCCAACACCCCAATTCAAGGGCATCAGTTCTTCTGACTTCCTTAGTCATTGCCCAACTTTCACACGCATATGAGACAATTGAAAATACCATGGCTTGAGTCAGGTGTGCCCAAGGAGATGACCTCCGTGAGTATTCAAAGAGTTGAATTAATATACTTGCTTATGAACAAAAAAGTCTGGAGATTTGAGTCTACAATTCTAGTCTACTCAGGGGTGCCTTAGAAGAAAGGCCTGGAGTCTTGCTCCCCCACACCCCCTCTAGTCATTGATAACCTATTGGGCACAGTTGTACTTTGATACACATAAGGCCACCATGAGATGTAGTTGACTTTGTGGCTACTGGTACTCATGATTTAAAGGGATAAACTTCTCTGTGCTTACAAAGAAATCATCTGGAGACATTGTTGATGGATCTCTGAAGTTGGGTTAGAGAGATTATCAAAGTTCCGTAGCTCTTGCGTAGCAACTTCTTCACCTCATCTGTAAAATGAAATGCTGGGACTGAATTCCTGTGGTGTCTTCAAGCTCTCAACTTCTGAGATTCTTTTTGAACCCACTTGGTGTTCTGTGGTACACCACTCCTGTAAGACTCATGGGGCAGAGTTCTGTGCACTATAGGGTAACTATGAGTCAGACTCAATAGCACACAACAGTAATCTCAAAATTAAAGAGGAAAAAAATTTTGTTTCTAGAACAGCAGAATCTCATTTTGGTCTTTTTTCTTAATTATTCTTAGTAGTACCTTAATGTTTAGGGTGAAAGTTAGCAGAACAAACTAGGTATCCCTTTAACAATTTTTATAAAAATTATTTCTTCTCATTGGTTAAATTGATTTCCAGTGTGTCAGCAGTCTCATTATTGTCATTTAATTTGTTCTATTTCTGTTAATCTAGCTTAGCTTCTCTTCTTTTCCTTCTCATCTTTGCTTTTGGGTAAGTGTTGACAGTTTGTTCTCATGTACATAGTTAATTATTTAAGGGAGCACATTACTCAGAGGTGATGCTGTTTATTTTATAAGCCAATCTATGATTTAACTGAAGGGCAACTTGTAGAAGTAGCCTCAGCGAAAAATCCCAAGGGCATCTTAGGGCAAGACAAGAGTCTCTGAGTATACTCTTTACTGGTCCAACAAATCTGGCATCTTTTAGGGATTTGAGTTTTGTTCTATATTTTTTTTTCCCCTTTCCTCTCTGGGACTCTTCTATTATGTCTCTGTTGAGAATGATTGGCATTGTTAACCAAGCACCATCTTGTTCTCCTAATCCTAGGTTAGAAAAGAGTGTGATTCGGGTTAGTGATCCTTGGATTAGTTTTCTTTTTTTGAGTCTTTGGTTTCCTTCATTCTCTTTTGCGTCTTATGATTACTCTATCTCCTCAGATAGCATCTTGCAAGCTTTTAGGGTCCCAGGCATCCTCCTCACCAAACTAAATGTAGAACATTATCTTTGTGAACTATAGTATTCCTCACCAAACTAAATGTAGAACATTATCTTTGTGAACTATAGTATTCCAGTTCACTAACCTATCTCCTAAGGTGATGGTCCCAAGCCTTTGACCAAGGAAACTAATTCTGCCTGTGTGTTGGATATATTGTTTGAAGCCTCAATAACTGTGCCTCCTATGTGATTTGTTGTATATGTGGATATATAGCATATACAAATATATCTGCTGTCAGGGTCCTCACCAAGGCACTGGAGAGCAATGATGTAATTTTAAAGACTAAGGTGCACCTGGTTAAAACCCTAGTCATTTTACTTACTTGCTTTGCATCTGAAGGTTGGACATTGAATAAGGATTACAGAAGAATTAATGTCTTTGAGTTGTGGAAACTAGTATTTGAAGAACATGATATTTTAATTAAGGGAAGCTTCATCAATAATATAAAATATATATAAAATCCTTGCTGAAGGATCCTTGTTGAAAATCAAAGAAGACTTGAAACACTGATAAAGTTTAAAGACAATAGACTTCAGTATGGATGTATGAATTTTACCTCACAATCTAAACAACAGTTCTCACAACTAGAATAATAAACAACATAAATGGATAGAAGATTGAAATTGAAAAGGATTTAATTTTACTTGGATCCACAATCAAAATGAAAGTCAAATGACGTATTACAACTGCCAAATCTACTAAAGACCTTTTTAAAGGGTTAACAAGCAGTGATGTCACTTTGAAGGTTAAGGTGCAACTAACATAAGCCATTGTATTTTCAGTTGCCTTATGTGCGTATGAAAATTGGAAAATGAGTAAGGCAGACTAAAGAATTGAGAGTTTTGAATTGTGCAGAGTATTGAAAACACCGTAAACAATCAGAACAAACAAACATGCAGCTGAGAATGTTCCTTAGATAATGAGACTTTGTCTTATACTTTAGACATGTTATTAAGAAAGATAGGATATTATTTTCATGACAAGAGTACAGAAAAAGAAATGCATATTAAAGTGGCCTGTGAACTCAGGGTGGGGATTATATAACAATGAAAGAATTTTTTTTTCTTCAAAGAGAAAAATGAGCTTGGGGGGATGGGCAGGGAGGAAAATATGCAACAATGAATGGGGGGAATTAAATGGAAAGAATATGCTGTTAATATGCATTAAAAAACAAACAAACTAGTTCCTGGAGAAAGATACGGAATCAAGAGAAAGTAGAATGTCACTGAAAAAGAAGACTTTCAGTGAAATGGATTGACAAGGATGTCTGCAGCAGGGGACTTGTACAGCAGAGATTATGGAATTAATGCAACTTGACACTGCTTATGAGAAACTACAATAATACTGACTAATGACCAAGAGCATCTTTTGATTTGTCATCATCAAGATTTTTCTCAATCTGTAAGCTCTTTATTTACTCTCATGGTAAAATCTTTTGATGAGCATAATTTTTAAGATGGCCTACTTATCTGCTATCTTCTGTTATGTTTGCATTTTTCCCCCCACCCCTATGTTTGCATTTTGAGCTTCATTTCATGGATTAGATGAGCAATCAATTTGTGTTAAGATTTACAGACTTGAAAACCCCATGGTGGGTCCCTATGAGTTGATATTGACTGAACAGCAGTCAATTTGAGTTTTGACCTTATCTTCATTAACTTTTAGGTCCTTGATCCATTTTGAGTTATATTTGTGTGTAGTGTGGGATAGGAACCATGATTTATTTTTGTATTATATGTATAAATAATGAATGTTGCTAGCACCATCTGTTAAAAAGACAGTTTTTATTCCCCATTGAATGAACACTGATCCTATGTCAAATATCACCTCCCTTTAGGTGAATGGATTTCCACTTTGTTCTGAAATATTGCTTTGTTCTGTTCAGGGCTTCCCCCCCACCCCCATAGAACTAAAAAAACCCCTCATTGCTGTTGAGTTGGAACTGACTCAGCTGACCTTACAGCAGTTTTCAGGAGGCTGTAAATTGCTCAGGAAGAGATTGCCCATCTTTTCTTCCACAGAGCCCCGGGTGGATTTGAACCCCTAAAGAAGTGCTGCCTTTGGGTTAGCAGTGCAGCTCCCCATGGGCTGTGCTGCCAGAGTACCCTTTCCCATATAAAGTTTGAGATTAATTTTTCCATTTTGTTAAAGTATGCTGTTGGTATTTATATTGAGATTGCTTTATAACTCTAGATTCCTTCTGATAGTAGTGACATTTTTATGATGTTAAATCTAATCTATGATCATGGAAGACTTTTCATTTGTTAGATTGCTTTAATTTCTTTGAGTAGTTTCTTGATTTTCCTTGTCATTTTCTTACTTTTAGTCTTTTACATTCCTGTTTAAGTCTTTTATCCTTTTGGTTACTATTGTACGCGATACTATGTTTTTAATTTTTTTTTTCTTTCAGTCTTACTTGGAGAGGAACCCGACTGTTTTGTTTCTGTGTGCTGATCTTGTGGATCAAACTCTTCTGGAGTTTTCTATGTATAGGATTATGTCATCAGCAAATAAGCATAAGATTTCTGTTCCAGTTTGAATATTCTTTATTTCTCTTTCTTGCCTTGTTGCTCTAGCTGAACCCTTCCCTATCCTGAGCCAATCTCACTGTCTCTGATACGCCTGTCCCCTATACCACAATCACTGTGCCAATCCATCTCATCCAGGGTCTTTGTCTCCTGTGCTGACCCTCCATGCTTCCAAGCTTGTCTTTCTTCATGGACTGGTTGGTCCCTCCTGGCAACATGCCCAAGGTATATATGTGACAGAGCTTCAAAATCCTTGCTTCCAAGGAGCAACCCGGTTTATCCTCTCCAGAACAGACCTGCTTGTTCTCTTGGCAGTCCATGATATGCTCAGTACTCTTCTCCACCACCACACCTCAAAGATACCAATTCTTTTTCTGTCATCCTTAGTTGTCCAGCTCGCTGATGCATATAACAAGGAATTGCAAAGACCATGGCCTGAATCAGGACCACTTTAGTCTCTAGAGTGACATTGTTGCTTTTCAGAATTCTAGAGAGGTCCCTGACAACAGACTTTTCCAGTGCAACTCATCTTTTGATTTTCTGGCTGCTCATGCCAAGACTGTTGATTGTAGAGCTGAGCAAGATAAAATTGTTAACATTCTCTTCTCCATCCTTCATGATGTTGTCAGTTGACCCCAGGGTGAGAATCTTTGTCTTGATGTTGAGCTTCAATCTATATTCCATATTGAAGACTGCAGTCCCTGACCTGCTGCAGATGCTTCAGGTTTTCCTCAGTTTGGGCAAGCAAGGTTGTGTCATCTACATAATGTAGGTTGTTGATAAGTCTTCCTCCAATCCTGATTCCACATTCTTCTTCATAAAGTTCAGCCTCCTGAATGATCTTTAACTAACCTGATTTATAACTTTTGACTTCCTCAATATGGTTATGTGTGGTCTGTGAGCTGTCGCATGGGATTTTGGACCCAATAAAATAAGATTGGTATTAGGATGAGTAGATAGTGATGTGGGAGCATGGGGGACATGTCTGACCTCATAGGAATTGGTTTTGTGGCAGTGGTGGTGTTGATGTTGTTGGTGGAGAGAGTTCCCCTTTTGAAGATGGTACAAGTCAGGCACAATTGCTCTTTTTACACAATTATTGTGTCAGTCCATTTTGTTGAAGGTCGTCTTCTTTTTGTCTGACCTTCCACTTTTCCAAGCATAAGGACTGGCCCCTCTAACACCATACCCAAATTATGTGAGGTGCAGATTCACAATTCTTACCTCCAAGGACCACCCTGGTTGCACCTTCTCAAAAAATAGTTGGTTTTTTGGCAGTCCCTGGGTATTCAGTACTCTTCTCCAACACCACAATTAAAGGCATTAACTTTTCTTCTGTCACTCATTTTTCCATTGTCCAACTTTCAGATGCATAGCAAGTAATTGAAAAGACCATGACTTGAACTAGGCACATGTTCATTTTTAAACATACATGATAGGGGGGGTTTTTTTGCATTTTTAAGAGATCTTTAACAACAGGTTTTCCCAAGACAACATGTTTTGATTTCTTGACTGCTGATACCAAATGCATTGGTAAAGTAGATCTACTTTATACCAAATCAAAGATTTCAAATAGCAAACCAAGGTGATGGTATTACATTTTAAAAAATGCTTTAAAAATAGTGTTGTTTTGTACCATTGAGTTGGAATAGCTGACCCTCTAGCAGGTTTTCAAAGGCAATTTAATTGTACAGGAGGAGATTGTCCACCTTTTTCCTGCAGAGCAGCTGGTGGATTTCAACTGCTTGCCTTCAGGATTGCAGTGCATCTCCTTATCACAAGGCCACCAGAGTTCTCTTTAAAAGTATTAATAATTTTTTAAAAACTATTAATAATTATATCCACTGAAAAATAGCTTCTGTTTTGTTGTTGTTGTTAAGTGCCATTGAGTCGTAGGTGGCTTATAGCGACCCTATGAATGAAAGACCTGAACACTTGTATAACTTGAATTGTTTCTCCAACTTTATATAATTTCCTGAGGCAAGATATTTTGGAAGTGGATGCCACTCCTGCTTCCAAGCTTGTTTTAATTGAGAAGTTCCACCAAACACTTTGTCCACCATGGGTAACCACTATTGCATTTGGCACATCAGTGTCACAGTATTTAGCATCACAACAACCACAAATTACGTCTGTATAGCAAATGGACAGACCAGTGCTATACCACTTAGAAGAATGACCAAAAACCAATTAAAACCAGGCCTAAGGGCTGCAGATTAAAATCCCCCAACTTTAGCTTGGTAGCATAACTTTCTATCCACTAGGCCAACAGAGCTCTCTGTATGTTGTTGTTGTTGTTAAGTGCCATTGAGTCATAGATGACTCATAGTGACCCTATGAATGAAAGACCTGAACGCTTTTGTAACTTTCATAATTTCTCCAAGTTTATAGAGTTTCTGGAGGCAGGCTTCTATTTTAAGAAATAAGAAATGAGGAAAAAAGGTCTCTAATTACACCTTTTAAAAAGAACATTGTGAGGAATGAATAAAAACTTGATACATAACGAACATTGTGGAATATTTGATTATTCACTGTATTTGTGCCACTATAATTCTTTTCTTCTGTTACATTTGTGGAAGTATAATTGTTGGGTCAAAGTGAACATTTCAAAAAATTTTTCTTTATAATTGAAATCATACCATATGTATAATTTTTAAAAAGATAATTTTATTTACTTGTTGAAAATATACACAGCAAAGCATAGTTTAACATGTTGCAACAAATGTGACATGAAGGGTGGAGGGACAGCATAAGAGAGGAAGACCCTGGATGAGATGGACTGATACAGTAACTAGGGCAATGGGGGTAGGTGTGTCAGTCAGTGAGACTGGATCAGGATAGGGCAGGATTCACAGCTGTTGTACATAGGTCACTATGAATTACAGGTGATTCAAAGGCACATAACAACAACCATTTGGTGACACTGACTACATTCTCTAAGTTCTATGACTTCTCTTAAACCTACTTTTCTGAGTTGTTTCTTTTTCATTCACATGAATTCAGTGCCTTCTAAATTTTGCTTAATCTTTCAGGTTACTTTCTTTAATTTGATCCCGTATAAATAGACCTTAAAAGAGCATAGTGTTCAAGGCAGACTTTGCTTTACTTAGTTAAGCTAAACTATTATTTGATTTTAAGAAGACCAAAAGGAACAGTTAAACTTTAAATACCCTGAGATATTCTTTACCGAGGGCAGTAGTTTTAGGGCATATCTTTTTACTGGTTAAACAAACAAAAAAACCAACAGACAAAGAAAATCTAAACCCACTGTTAGTAAAGTCTGTTTGAGCAAGAGAACATTGCATGCTTTAAAATCACCTTTGGTGATTTTAAAGAGGCTGGAAGCAGAGGGATGTGGATGTGCAGGGGGAGGAGGGGATTAATCATTGAGTTGGTTGTACAGTTTGATGGGGGGGTGCGGGAAATGAAAGAATTTGTTTGAATTTGTATTAGACTTCTGTAAATAATGAAAAGAAAAAATAAAATGTGATATAAAATCAGATCACCAAAGGTGTATGTCACAGTTGTATCCTTTTCCCATACTTATTCAGTTTGCATGTTGAGCAAATAATTCAAAAAGTTGGACTCTCTGAAGAAGAATTTGGTATCAGCATAGGAGGAAGGCTCACCAACGTGTATTATGCCAATGTCACAACGTGCTTGCTGAAAGTGAGTAGGACGTGAAATTTTTGCTGTAGAAGATCAGACTATATAGTCTTCAATATAGATTGCATCTCAACATTAAGAAGCCAGAAATCCTCACCAAAGGCCTGAAACCATTCTATAACTATCATCATTTATCAAAGTTCATTTTAGATAGAGAAAAGATTGAATTTGTCAAATATTTTATCTTGCTTGGATCTACAATCAACACCATTGTTATCAGGAATCAGGAGATCAGGAAATGTATTGCATTGGACAAATTTGCTGCCAAGTACCTCTCCAATGTTGTTGTTTTGTGGTACCACTGAGTTGCGTATGACTCATAGCAACCGTGTGAACAACCAATCTGAACCCTATCCTATCCTGTGCACTTTCTTCACCAACTATGACAGAGTTGAGCCCATTGCTGCAGTAACTGTGTCAGTCCACCTGGTTGAGGGTCTTCCTTTCTTTCAATGTTAGTCAATCTTCCCAAACTTGATATCCCTCTCTAAGTATTCGCCTCTTCTGACAGGATGCCAAAAGTATTTAAGTTTTATCATCTTTGTCTCCAAGGAGCATTCTGGATGTGCCTTCTCAAAGACATAGGTGTGTATTCTTTTGACAGTCCATGGGACATTCAGTACTTCTCCAACACCACAGCTCAAAGACATCAGTTCTTCTATCATCCTTATTCATTGTCTAGCTTTCAGCAGTGTAGTAAGTAGTAAGTGTTTGAAAGACCATTGCTTGAATCAAATACACCTTAGTCCTCAAACTATCATCATTGCTCCTCAATAAATTGGAGAGGTCCCTCACTTTAGACTTTCCAGTGCTTTAAGTCACTGATCTCCTGTCTGTGGGTATCAAGTGTATTGAAGTCCAAATAGCAGTCATGTTAGTTTGAAGATTCAGGTGTACCTGATTCGGGCCCTGGTCTTTTCAGTGACTTGCTATGCATCTCTTGTTAGGTGCTGTGGAGTTGAGTATGACTTATAGTGAGTGAATAACAGATTTGATCATTCTCATATCCCATGCCATCCTCACACTCTCTGACACAAGACCATTGTTGTAGTTAACAGTGTAAACCCACCTGGTTTAGGGGCTTCTTTTGTCACCTTTCCACCTTCCCAAGCATAATGTCTCTCTCCAGAGAATAAACTCTGCTAGCAACATGCCCAAGATATATGAAACTAAACTTCACCATCTTTGCCTATAAGGAGCATTCTCTTTGCACGTTCTTTAATACATATCTGTTTGCTCTTTTGGCACTCCATGAAATCTTCAGCACTCTTCTCCGACACCACGGTTCAAAGCCATCAGTTATTCTTCTGTCATCCTTATTCATTGTCCAACTCTTAGATGTATAGCAAGTGACTGAAAAGATAATAACTTGAATCAGTGCATTTTAGTCTTCAAACTGACTGACATCATTACTCCTCAATAATTTGAAGAGGTCCCTGACTATAAACTTTCCCAGTACAATACATCTACAAATCTGATTGCTGGTACCCATTGTATTGATTGTGTATCCAAGTAAGATGCATCTGAGGTCTGGACAATAAATAACGATGAGAAAAGAAGAATTGATACCTTTTAGTTTTGGTGCTGGAGAATAGTACTGAATATCCCATGGACTGTGAAAAGAATGGACAGATATGTCTTGGAAAAAGTGCAGCTAGAATGCTCCTTATAGGCAAGGATGCCGATGCTTTGTCTAACATATTTGCTAGTCCTTGGAAAAGAATATAATACTAGGAAAGGTAAAGGATCATCAAAAGAGAGGAAGATAAAACCATTATTGTAGAATGTGTATAAGGATCCAAGGGGTGTGGGGAAGAGTGGAAACAGAGGGATGAGGATGTGTAGGGGATGGGGGGGATTAATCATGGAGTTGTACAATTTGAGGGTGGGGAGATGAGGGAAGTTGGAAGAATCTGTTCTTGAAAACAGTGTATTCAAATTTGGTGAATAAACCAGTATAGTAAAAAAAAAAAAACCCAAAAAAGAGGACATTCTTTAATAAAGATGGATTATCACAGTGACTGCAGTAATGGGGCTCACGTGTGTCCGAGATGATGAAGGTGGCACAGGATAAGACAGGGTTCTGATATGTACTCAACTTGACACCTAACAACAGTAACAGCCTTGTTGCATGCAGATGACACAACCTTGCTTGCTGAAACTGAGGAAGACCTGAAATACTTGCTGCAGAAAGTCAAGGACTGTAGTTTTCAATATGGATTGAAGCTGAACATCAAGAAGACAAAGATTCTCACCACTGGGCCAATTGGCAGCATCATGATAGGTGAAGAGATTGAGGTTGTTAAATCAGTTACAGCTTGCTCAATTTCACAATCTACACTCTTGGCACCAGCAGTCAGAAAATCAAAAGATGATTTGCACTGGGAAAATCTGCAGCTAGGTACCTCTCCAGAGTACTGAAAACCAAAGATATCATTCTAGAGACTAAGATATGCCTGATTCAGGCCATGGTCTTCACAGTTACTTGCTATGCATCTGAGGGCGTGCTGTCACTAAGAATGACAGAAGAAGAATCGATGAGCCTTTGAGTTGTGGTGCTGGAGAAGAACATACCATGGACCACCAAGGAAACAAGTATGTCTTGGAGAGGGTGAAACCAAGTTTCTCCTTGGAGGCTAGGATTTTGAAGCTCCATCTTACATACTTTGGATATGTGATCAGGAGGGCTCAGGCCTTGAAGAAGGAAATCATGCTCAAAGACTCCTGAGGAGATGGATTGACACAGTAAATGGGGTGCTGAGGGTAGGTATGTTGGAGTCAGTGGACTGGCACAGGATAGGGTAATCTTAGAGCTGTTGTACGAAGGACTGCTATGAATCGCAGGCACTCAGCAGCACGTAACAATAACCCATAGAGACTCTGTATCAAGGAGTAAAAGAGTGCCATACCAGTTTCAAAGAGGTAAATCTTTGTGGAAGCCAGTTGCCACATTCTTATGCTTGGAACAGCTGGTAGGTTTGAACTTCTGACCTTTCTGCTAAGACTTGAGAATTTAACCACTGTACCACCAAGAATTTATCTTTGTAATTGGTCTGACTCTTGGCAGCCATTTGTATAACAGCACAAAGCATTTCCTGGCCCTGCATTATCATCATGATTTGAGTCTGTTGTTTTGGTACTTGTGTTAGTCCATCTCATGGAGGATTTCCCTTGTTTTTTTGACCCCCTACTTTGCCCAAACAATGCCATTTTCTAGTGATTATTCTTTCCTGATGATGTATCTAAAGTAAGCAATGCATAGTTTCATCATTCTCACATCTAAGAAGCATTCTGGTTATAGTTCTTCTGATACTAATTTGTTGCTTCTTTTAAGAATCCACATTCTAATCAGTATTGCTCACTAGCACAACAGTTCAGTTACCTCAATTCTTCTGTCTTCCTTTTTTGTTGAAGTATAAACATTTTTTTTTGTACTGTTAAAAACTTTGCAGACTTTCTTTTTACTGATTGTCTTGTATTATGCTGTACCACCTGTCTGTCACTTTGTTGTGCTATGGTGGCTTGTGTGGTGCTATAATATTCAGACTGTACACTTAGAAAATCATTTAAGAAGCTGGGCTATATGAAGTAGAATGTGGCATCAGGATTAGAGGAAGACTCTTTAACAACCTGCATTAAACAGATGACCTACCCTTCCTTGCAGAAAGTGAAGAAGACTTGAAGTACTTAACTGTAGATGATAAAAACCCACACTTTTAGTTTGAATTACATTGCGATATAAAAACAAACCCACACACTAGAAATGCTTATCACTGGACCAGTAGGGGATATGATGATAGAAAAAATTGAAGTTATCAGGGATTTAATTTTCCGTGGATCCACATTCAACACCCTTGGTAGCAGCAGTCAAAAAATCAGAAGACTTGGTGCATTGGAGAGATTGGCTCAAGTACCTACGAAAGCTCTAAAGGGCAAGAATGTCAGTTTAAAGTCTAAGGTGTCCCTTAGCCAAGTCATGGTATTTTCAGGTGCTACCTGTTAACTGACAATGAATAAGGAAGACAGAAGAACAATCTATACCTTTGAACTATGGTGTTGGTGAAGAGTATTGAATATCCCATGGACTGCCAAAAGAAAAAATCTGTCTTGATGGAATTGCAACTAGAGTGCTCCTTACAGGCAAGGAAAATGAAATTTCTTCTCACTTACTTTGGGCATATTTTCAGGAGGAATTTATCTTTGGAGAGTGACATCATCATACCAAAGATGGAGGGTCAGTGAGAGAGAAGATCACCCTCAGCAGTATAGATTGATGTAAGGACTACCACAGACTTGACCGTGTCAGAGATGGTGAGGATGGTGCAGGATAGGGCAAGGTTCAGATCTAGTTCATAGGGTTGCTATGGACTGTCAGAGTACAAACAAGTCTATGTTGAAGGCAGTGCAACCAATGTGCTCCTTAGAGGCAAGGATGCTGAAATGTAGCCTTACAGACTTGGGAAGTATTGTCAGGAGGGGTTAGTCTTTTGTAAAAACCCCCATCGTGCTGGTTCAGGTGGTGGTTGGTTATTGTTAAATGCTGTTGAGTTGAGCACCACTCTTAGCGACCGACTTTATAAACAGCATCTCTGAATCTTGTCCTTTCCTGCACCAACCTTGTCATCAATGACACACTTGAGCCCATTGCCACAACCACTGTATCAATCCACCTCATTAAAGGTTTTTGTCCCTTTCTTTTACCCTTCAGCTTTCCAAAATACATGAGATGAAGTTTTGCTATCCTTGCTTCCAAGGAGCACTTTGGTTGTACTTTCTCCAAGACATGTTGGTTCTTTGGCAATCCATAGGATATTCAGTACTCTTCTCCAATGCCACAACTCAGTGCATTGACTCTTTTTTTGTCTTCCTTATTCATTGTCCAGCTCTTGGATGCATAGCAGGTAATTAGAAAGAGTATGGCTTGAATCAGGTGAACGTTTGTCTTTAAACTGACATCATTGCTCTTCAGTATTTTGGAGTAGTACTTGACAGCCAACTTTTCCAAAGCAATATGTCTCTCTCTTTCTTTTTTTATTATTATTAAATTTTATTAGTTTTAATAAACATTTACAGAGATTTTGGATTTTTATTCATTCATTGTTGCACTATTTTCTCTACCTTGTTTTCAGCAAGTAGGGTTGTGTCATCTGCATAACACAGATTGTTGATGAATCTTCCACCAGTCCTGATGCCACATTCCTTCTTGTGCCAGCCCAGCATCCCAGATGATTGATTGCCCAATAGTGAAGATTTTTGTTTTCTTAAGGTTAAGGTGCAGGAGCGGCATCCACTTCCAAAATGGCTTGCCTCTGGAAACTATGTACGAACAGTGCTCAGGCTGTTTGTTCATAGGGTCGCTATGAGTCGTCTACGACTCGATGGCATTAAACAACAACAACAACAACAACAACAACAAGGTGTAAATAAATCCATATGGAAGGCTACCGTCCTTGATTCTCTATAACAAGTACCTCAAGTCTTTCATAAAACAAGGTTGTGTCATCTGCAGAATGCAGGTTACTGATGAGTCTTTCTCCAATCCTGTTGGCACATTTTTCTTCATCAGGTCCACCTTCTCAAATTATTTGCTGAGCATGCAAATTGATTAGATATGAAGAAAGGATACATCCCTAATACATACCTTTCTTGATTTTAAACTATGCTGTGTTCCATTGCTCTGTATGGACTAGGCCTTCGCTTCTTGGTCTAGGTATAGGTTGTGTAAAAGCATAATTAAGTGTTCTGGAATTACCAATCTTCTCAATGTTATCCACAGTTTGTTAGGATCCACACAGTCACATACCTTTACATAGTCAATAAAACACAAATAGACATTCTGTATTTTCTGCTTTCAGCCAAAATTCATCTGACATCAGTAGTAATATTCTTGATGCATGGCCTCTTCTAAAACAGCCTGACTTTTTGACAACACTCAGACAATGCACTGTTCTGGTCACCTTTTTATGATTGATCTTCAAGCTTGCATTTTATAGTGCTTGATATTCTCTACTTTGGGAATGGGAAGTTAAACTTTAAATTGGAGTTGAAGAAAAGAAAAACAAATCCTTAAAACCAAAGTATAACCTTGGGTCTATCCCAGCTGAATTTAAAAATAATCTTCAAAATTGGTTTGAGGTATTGAACACCAGTGACCACATAAGTTGTGGAGTGACATCAAAGATACCATCCAGGAAGAAAGCTAAAGATCATTATAAAAACAGAGGAGGTAGAAGAGACCAAAATGGATGTCAGAGAGACTGAAAATTGTACTCATGCACTGAAAAGCAATATCAAAGAGAAGCTGAAGTGAAACTGAAGATATCAGAGTGTAGCTCAAAGTGGAATAAGAAAAGAGCTGGACGAGCTGGAGTTGGAGAATAATTTTTTTTTTTTTTTTAAAGGCAGTCTCGGCATTTCTGAAGTTGAAAGAACTAAAAAGATAAATTCAAGCCTTGAGTTGCGCTATTGGAAGATCCTGTGGCAAGATCTCAAATGATACTAGAAATATCAGAAAAAGTTGGACGGAATACACAGATTCAAGGTTAAGGTGAAAGGTCAGAGAAAGATAGGTAGACTCCCAACAAGGTGAATTGACTCAGTGATTGTAACAATGTACTTGAACATACCAGAGATGATGAGGATGGTGTGGGATCAGGCAGGATATGAATTGTACTAACTTGATGGCACTTAACAACAGCAACAACTTGCAAAGAGTACTTACACATGGCCAGCCTTCAATAAAACCTTGGCCATTGAGTTTCCAATGGACTTCCCTGTTAGACACCATTTTACAACTATTTACAGTACTTGTTTCTGGAGGAAATAAGCACATCCTGTCAGACTTACACTCTTGGAAGCTTGCACCGGTTTCTTAGACTTCTCATGTCCCTTTACTTTTTGCTAATTTTTCATTTTACCTTTTTCTTTTCCTCTCTGTATTAACTGTTGGTAATAAGTAGAGCATTAGACTTTGTCTTGTGAGATCTTCTAGTGAATCATTGAGCCTGGGGTTGATTGTGAGGATCTCCACCCAGAGAAAGACCTGGACAGTTACAAACCACATTGATTGATGCTTAAAGCAAGATGTAGTAAAACCAAAAGCATGGACATCAGAGGGAAAGGATTGTAGAAGAATTGAGTGAAATTTTGTAGTGAGGAGTTGGTGGATGAAGCTGTCTCATCTGTTCCAATTTACCCCTTTTATTCAGCAGATATTTCTTGTTTCTCAAACAGTGGGTCAAATATATATTTTTTAAAAATAAAATTATATATTTGGAATGTAAAAATAATTATGTCATTCCTAAAAAAGGAAAACAACCTCAAACTTATTACTATGTAGTAAATTCTAACTCATAGCAATGTTGTAGGATGAAGTAAAACTATCTATTCATGTTTCCAAGGCTGTATATCTTTATGAAAAGTGACCACCTCATCTTTTTTTCTGAGGAGCAGTTTGTAGATTCAAACCACCTACCCTTCCTTTATTAGTACAACTATTGCTTTTTTTATTATTATTAAATTTTATTAGTTTTAATGAACATTTACAGAGATTTTGGGTTTTCATTCATTCATTGTTGCACTGTTTTCTCCACCCTCCTCCCCAGTTCGTTCTTCTTTCCCCCCAGTACAACTATTGACTCACAGTGTACAGGACACTTTACAACATTCTGTCCATAAAGGACTGCATTGTTCAGCAGGCTATAGACTTGGGCTTGTAAATATAATTGTAGTATGATTCGTTTGAATCACTGTGCCAATGGGATGACTCATATGATAAAAACTGTAAGAGAGAGAATGTCAAGAGCAAGGATGGTGGATCTTGAGAAATTAGTTGCTATTGAGAATTTTCAAGGAAAGAGTGTTGTTTCAAGAGGATTTTCAGTTAGAGTGAAGAAATTGTCTAAATTTTGTTAAGAAAAGATATAGAGTATATTGTTGATTGCTGTTGAGTCGAGCACAACTTATAGAGATGCTATGAACAAAAGGCCTGAAACCTTTCTGTAACTATCATCATTTCTCAAAGTTTCCAGAGGCATGTTTAGGAAGTGAATACCATGCCTGCAGTAGTAGCAGATTAAAGGTTCTGGAGGAGAGCATTGATAGGAGTCTGAAAAGGAAAAGATCTATCAGGAAAGGAAAATGCTGAATTGGATGAAGATGAGGGTCCAGCATAATGGGAGTGGTTGGCACTGTGGGTTATATCTCTCTACTGTAGAAGAGGGAAACAATGAAATGAAAGCAGACGGGATATGAGTGTAAAAAGCCAATCTCAAGATTGCATTTAGAATTCAGGTATAAAGTGAAATATCTTTTCTAAACTCTACCATGAACTTTAAAATCACCTCAAATTGATAAAAGTTAAATTGGTCTTGTACATAATTTGTTTCTTTTTTTAAAAAAAAAAAGAATATAAAGCTTCCTATTGTAGGGCCTTGGGAAATGCACGTAAAAGGTACATAGTATTTGTGATTTGAATGAATTTTCCCTAAGAAACAGTAGACCTGTAAGAGTGAAATTGGTTATTAAAATCAGTGTCTTTTATCTTGTTATATGTGTCGTTCTTGAAAATAGTTTAAATCTCTTATCATTTGTAAAATCCTTTAAATAATGCTTTAGCCATAATTCAGGGTCTTTTGGGTAATAGAAGTATGTGTAGATATCTACAGATGTCTACATTTTCTTTTATATTAAATAATCAGCTACACTGGTGATAAAAAGGTGGGAAAAAATGGGGTTGGTCACTTTCATTGTTAAAAAGGCTGTTTCTAGATCCATCTTGAGATACAGTTTTGGGAGTGACAGGATAATATCCATACACATACAAGAAAGACCTGTTAATACCACTATCATTCAAATTTATGCACCAACAACCAGAGCCATAGAGGAGGATATAGATGATTTTTACCCAGTATTGCAGTCAGAAATCGATCAAACATATAACCAAGATGTTATTACAATGGGTGACTGGAATGCAAAAGTTGGGAATCAGGAAGAAGGATCAGTAATCAGAAAATAAGGACTTGGTAACAGAAGTGAGGTTGGGGATAGAATGATAGAATTCTGCACAATCAATGAATTATTCATAGCAGACACATTTTATAGGAAGCATAAAGGCAGGCTATATACATGGATTTCACCTGATGATATGCAAAGGAATCAGAATGATTACATCTGGAAGAAATCATTGGAGAAGTTCAATATCAGCAGTTAAAACTACACCAGGGGCTGATTGTGGAACAGACCATCAACTACTCATATGCACGTGCAAATTAAAGAAGGTTAAATCATATCCCTGGAACCAAAATTTGATCATGAGTCTATCCTATTTAATTTAAAAGCCAACTCAGGAATAGGTTTGAGACCTTGATGCCTAATGAACGAAGACCAGATGAACTATGGGACGATATCAAGAGTATCGTTCATGAAGAATGCAAAAATTCATTACAAAGAATGAAGAAAAAAACCAAAATGGATGTTAGAAGAGACACTGAATATTGCATTAGAGCACCAAGAAGCCAAAGCAAAGGAGAGAAATCAAGAAGTTGAGCTGAATAGAAGATTGCAATGAAATGTTCAAAGAGTGGGATGTGGAACACCAAAAGGGCTGAACTCGCTCTGCATTTCTTAAGCTGAAGGAACTGAGGAACAAGTTTGACCCGCAAGTTACAATACTGAAGGATGCTATGGGCAGAATAGTGACTGATTCCTAAGATTAAAGAAGATGGCAGGAGTAGTCAGTCATTGTACCAAAAAGAATTGGCTGACACAGAAGAATTCTAAGAAACAACATATGAGCAAGAGGCAATGGTGATAAAGGATGACGTTAAGGCTGCTCTGAAGGACTTGGCAAAAATAAAGCTCTAGGAATTGATGGAATGCTAGTTGATTTATTTCAGTTCAACAGATGCTGATGTGGATGCGCTCACCAGTTAGTTCCAAGAAATCTGGAGGACAACTACCTGGCCAACTGACTGGAGGAGATCCATACAGAGTTTGGAGGTTATCCAGTAATATCTCTATTACCCCACACTAGCAATATCCTGCTGAGGATTATCCAGAAACAACTGAAACAGTACATTCACAGAGAACTACCAGAAATACAAGCTGGGTTTAGAAGAGATCATGGCATTAGAGACTATATTGCCAGTCTCAGTGTTAGGTGAATCTTGGTAGAAGGCAAAGAGTAGCAGAAGAATGTTTATCTCTGTTTCGTTGACTATGCAAAGGCATTTGACTGTGTGGATCACAACAAATTGTGGCTAACCTTGAGTAAAAGGGGAATCCTAGAAAACTTGATTGTGCTTATGTGAAACCTATACTTGAACCAGGAAGCAGTCCTCAGAACAGAGCAGGAAAACACTATACGGTTCAAAATCAGGAAAGGAGTATGTCAGGGATGCAGCCTATCTCCATACCCTTTCAATCTATATGCAGGTCATTTGGGAAGCAGGGCTTTATGAGGAGGAATGTGCATCCGGATTCGAGCAAGACTCATCACCAACCACTTTATGCAGTTGACACAACATTGCTTGCCAAAATGGAAGAGGACCTGAAGCGCTTTCTGCAGAAGGTCAAGGACTGTAGTTTTCAACATGGATTGAAGCTCAACATCAAGAAGACAAAGATTCTTACCATTGGGCCAACTGGTAATGCTAAATGGAGAAGAGATTGCAATTGTTAACAGTGACAGCTTACTTGGCTATGCAATTAACACTCTTAGCACCAGCAACCAGGAAATTAAAAGATGAATTGCATTGGGAATATCTGCTGCCCAGGACCTCTCCAGAGTACTGAAAAGCAATGGTGTCAGTCTGGAGGCTAAGGTGTGTGTAATTGAGGCCATGGTCTTTGTAGTTACTTTCTGTGTGTCAAAGAGCTGGGCATTGACTAAGGATGACCAAAGAAGAATCAAGGCCTTCAAATGTGGTACTAGAGAGTCTTAAACATACTGTGGACTGCCAAGAAAACAAATTGATCTGTCTTTGAGAGGGTGAAACCAAGTTTCTCCTTGGAGGCTTGGATTTTAAAGCTCTGTTTCACATGCTTTGGGCACTATGGCCAGAAGAGAAGGACGTCATGATTGGAAGGGTAGAGGGACAGTGCAGGAGAGGAGAACACTGGAACTGTATCAATAGGGGTTGGTGTGTGGGAATTAGTGAGATTGGCTCAGGACAAGGCAGGGTTCAGAGCTGCTGTACATAGGGTCACTATGTGTCTCAGGTTACTGAACGGCACATAACAACAACGAGGTAGGGGAGAGCTCTGGTAGCTTAGTGTTAAAGAGTTGTGCTGTCAGCATCAAGGCATGCAGTTCAAATCCACAGACTGCTTCATGGGAGAAAGATCGATAGTCTCCTTCTATGTGATGTATTGACTATAAAAGCCTTCTGGAGGATCAGCAGTGAGTTGGTTCCAAGTCATTGCTACACAGCAACAACAATGAGCTGAAGGATTGAATGATACCCTAAGATAGTTGTTGGCAGCATATTGTCAGTTCTTTCTTTTGTTCTCTTCTCCATCCATCATGATGTTGCCTATTGATCCAGTGGTATGAATCTTTCTTTTCTTGACATGAAGATACAATCTATACCAAAGGCTGCATTCCTTGATATTCTACAACAAGTACTTCAAGACTTCTTCTTCTTAGAAGAATCTTCATCATGCTTGGATCCACAGTTAATACCCTTTGTGCCAGTACTCAGGAAATAAGGAGACACATTGCAATGGGAAAATCTGCACTTAAGGACCTTCCCAAATTATTGAGGAGTAGTGATGTCAGTTTGAGGATTAAAGTGCATCTGTTTCAGGCCATGGTATTCTTGATTACTAGCTATGCGTCCGAGAACTGGATAATGAGTAAGGATGCAAGAAATGAATTGATGCCTTTGAGCTGTGGTATTGGAGGAGAACAGTGAACATTCCATGGACGGCCAAGAAAATGAATAGATATGTCTTGGAAAGGGTGCAGCTGAAGTGCTCTTTGGAGGGAAGAATGATGTGGCTTGCCTCAGACACTTTGGACATGTTGCTAGGAGGTGCTGTTCCTTGAAGGAGGACATGACAGTGGGAAGGGTGAAGAGTCGGTGAAGGAGAGAAAGACCCTCACCCAGGTGGATTGACAGGGTGACTGCTGCAATGGGCTCTTGTGTGTCAAGAAGTGTGAGGATGGCACAAGACAGGGCTGGTTTCAGATCTTTTGTTCATAGGGTTGCTGTAAATCGTACTTCCTTTGCTACTTCTTTTTCTGATGCTTTCTGCTTCATTCAAGATTTTGCCTTTATAATCCACATGCAAATAAAATCTTACTGAAGATTTTTAGAAAACAGTTGGAACATTACCACAATAAGGAACTGTCAGAAATTCAAACTGGATTCAGAAGAGGCTGTAGAATGAGGGATGTCAATGCTGATGTCAGATGTGTCTTGATTAAAAGCAAAGAATATTAAAAAGGGGTTTACTTGATGTTGTTGACTATGGTGAGTCATTTGACTGTGTCATTTAACAAATTGTGGCTAACATTGAGAAGAATAGGAATCCCAGCACACTTCATTGTGCTCTTGCAAAACCTCTGCAAAGACCCAGCAAACATTTGTTCGAACAGAACAAGGGAACACTGCATGATTTAAAATCAGAAATGATGTGTATCAGGGTTGTACCCTTTTTTCATACCTATTGAAGCACATCTTTGAGAAACTGGATTTTATGGAAAAGAATGTGGTATTAGGGTTGGAGGAATACTCATCAACAACCTGCATTATGCAGATGACACAGCCTTGCTTGTAGTAAGTGAAACACTGGAGGAGATCAAACTTTCAATATGGATAACAAAACTTTCTCGCCACTGGGCCAATCAATAGGCAGTATTGTGATACATAGAGTAAAGATTGAAATTGTCAAGAATTTTATTTTATAGGCCACAATCAGCACTCATTGTAGCAGCTGTAAGGTATCAAAGACAAGTTACACTGGGAAAATATGATGTCAGAGACCTTTCTAAAGTTTAAAGAGCAAGGATGTCAGCTTAAAGATTAATGTGTGCCTGATCCAAGCTGTGTTGTGTTCATTTACTTCCTGTGTATCTCTGGAAGGTGGACAAGGAATAAAGAAGACCAGAGGGAAAAAATCAATGCCTTTAGGTTGTGTTGGTGAAGAGTATTGAATATCCCATGGACTTCCAAAAGAAAGCTATATTCTTCTTGATGGGAGAGCAATCTTAGAAGCAAGGATGATGAAGCTTTACCACACATACTTTGGGCATGTTTTTAGGAGGGACCATTCCTTGGAAAAAGACATTATACTGGGAAAAGTAGTGGATCAGCAAAGGGAGAGGATGACCCCAGGTCAGAGATCATGAAGATGGGCCAGGGCAGGTTGAAGTTCCTGTCTGTTGGTGATAGGGTCACTGTGAGTTATATTCGACTGTGAAGATGTTTTGTTGTTAGATGCCATCGAGTCAGATATGACCCATAGTAACCCTGTGAACAACAGATCTGAATGCTGTCCTATCCTGTGCCATCCCCACACTTCCTGATAAACTAGAGCCCATTGTGGCAGTCTACCTGGTTGAAGATCTTCCTCTCCTTTGCCGACCCTCTCTGCCTTTCCAAGCATCATGTCCTTCTCCAAGGATTAGCTCTGCTTAGCAACATGTCCAAAGTAAGTGAGGCAAAGCTTTATTATCTTTGACTCCAGGAAACATCCTGGCTGCACTTCCCCAAGACATACATGTTCTTTTGGCACGCCATGGGATGATATTCAGTACTCATGATTCAAAGGAAGGTTGGTAGAAATCACAGCTGCTGCCTATCTTCATTGACATCTAGAAAATATTGGTATCCCATGTATTAAAAAGAATGTGCTTTGAAGGCCGATTTTAAGGTTTACAGGGTAGCTTAAATAAAATAGAACATGCAAATGAGCTGCCTAGTCTCTTGTTTATAAATAAATAAACAAATATCACAACCCAAAACAATCAAACAAAACCCGACAATAGACTTGCTCCTTAGGATTAGTTTCCAAGGCAGTAAAACTCCATGGAGGCAAACTGTTGCATCTCTCTCTTTTTTTCCCCTCCCCATTTTTTTTATAATTAAAAAAAAATTATGAATTTCAATGAAAATTTACAGAGACTTTGGATTTCCATTCATTCATTGTTGCACTTTTCTTCCCTCCCAGCCTTCCCCCCCTAATACACCACCCTCTTGGAAAAGTAAAAGAAAAATTCTTTCATTGTTTTACAAACCCTCCCCCAGGTCCACTCCACTATGCAGCCTTCGCTCTGGACTCCTGTCATGACAAAAATACCTAATCACATATCCCTTTTAAACAGTTTTCTCCCTCATCTGTTTCAGTGCAGTATACATTATTTTTTTATTTATTAATTTTTTTAAAAATTTCATTATTTTTTTGTGTGTACCGTCAAATCAGATCTGACTGGTACAGGAGGAGATTGTTCCTTCTTCTCCAGCAGAGCATCTGGTGGATTCGAACCACTCACCTCTGAGATTGCAGTGCAGCTTCTTGCCACTAGGCCACCAGAGCTCACTGCGGTATACATTATTGAACCCATCTTTCTCATTGTCCCCCCAAACTTCGAGATCAGTCCTATTTACAACAGTGGCACCATGCAGTATTTGTCCTTTTTGTGACTGAGATACTTCACTCAGCATAATGTCCTCCAGGGTCACCCATTTTGAATAATATTGCATGAGTTCCTTGTTTTTCAATGCAGTGTAGTATTCCATTGTGTGAATATACCACAGCTTCTCTATCCATTTGTTTGTTGATGGGCACTTAGGTTGTTTCCAACTCCTTGCTGTTGTGAACAAAGCCATGATGAACATGGGTGTGTATGCATCTCTCTCTTGTGGAACTTCTGATAGTTTTTTAACTGCTGACCTTTTACTTGGCAGCTGAGTGCTTTAACCTCTGCACGACCAGGGCGCCATTCTTTTCATCCACTCCTGGTTAATTAACATCCAGCTTCCCATTATAGAAGAGATATAATTCACCTGTCAAAATTAGTATTTGTTCTGTTTCATAAGTTATTGACTAAAATGCTCTTGTCATTAATCTCCGTTGTTACAGAATGCATATGAAGCTATATTTTAATATTATTAATCTTTGATTAAGTTAATAAAAGAATTATTTGTTTAAAACATAATCCCAGCATATCATGTAATAACTTTTTTGTTTTGTTTTTAAATAGATTTGGACTAAGCAACAAATTTGAATCTGAATTCCCTTCTTCGTTAACTGGAAAAGTAAGTGTCTTGTCAATTATTTAGATAGTATTCATATACTTTAAAACTTGTCTGTCCCTAGCAAATGAGAAGAAAGTTATGTTTGTGAAATGGATTAACTGGCATTAGTATTACTATGTTCTCATTACTGTTTTTCCCCCAGGTAGCTCCTGAAGAATTTAAAGCCAGTATCAACAGAGTTAACAGCTGTCTGAAGAAGAACCTGCCTGTTAACGTGCGTTGGCTGCTTTGTGGTTGCCTCTGTTGCTGCTGCACATTAGGTTGCAGTATGTGGCCAGTTATTTGCCTCAGTAAAAGAGTAAGTGAAATGATGTGTTTTCATTTAAATGCAGAAATGAGCAAATCCTGCCTTATGTTTTAAAGTTTTTTTAATTTTTAAAAATTGGATGAATCATCCTATCCTGAGTGCTATATGGAAAGATTCTAATAGATTGAGGAGTGATTAAGAAAATTATGCCACATCCACAAACTATTGTATTAAAAATTATGTATAATAGGTGAATTTTTTTTTATACTGCAAATTACTTAAGAGCAAGGAGGAGAATATAGCATTCTCTATATAATAAAATATATGGTGATAGTGGTGTAGTATCAGGACTGAGAATGCTGAATTTAGCCCTGCCACTTACCTCTGTGATTTTGTGACCTTTAATATGTTTCCTACCTTTTTTACCCCTCTTGTTGCGTGCCATCAAATTGTATCTGACTGGCATAGGAGGAGATTGGATTCAAACAGTGAGACTTAGGGATTGCAGCGCAACTTCTTGCCACTAGGCCGCCAGAGCTCCCTTTCCTACATTCTTTTAATTTTTGGTTGGTCCAAATTAAAGCCACCACTCTTGTGTCTATTCTGACTCACGATAATTCTATAAAAACCCAAACACTTACTGCCATCAAGTTGATTTTGACTCCTACCGACCCTACATTGGGTTTCTTAGACTGTACATCTTAATTTTTCTTTTGTGGAGCTTTTGGTGGGTTTGAATTACCAGAGCCACTCCGTAGCCCCAGACTGTTTACAGTACCACAAATCTTTATGAAAGAAGACTTGCACATATTTCTTTCTTGCTGCCACTGGTAGTTTGGAACTGCCAACCTTTCTGTTAGTAGCCAGCTGTTTTAACCATTGTACTTTGAGGGCCCCTTTAAACCTTAGTTCAAGCACCTTGTTGTTGTGCTGTTGAGTCGTAGATGACTCATAGCGACCCTGTGAATGAAAGATCTGAGCACTGTTAATAGAGTTTCTGGAGACAAGCCATTTCAGAAGTGGATACCACTCCTGCTTCCAAGCTTGATTTAATTGAGGAGCTTCACCAAACACTTCACCAAACATTGGTAACCATTATTGCATTTGGCACATCAGTGTTGCAGTGTTTAGCATCACAGCAACTAGGAGTTAACCTTTGTACCAGCAATGCACAAACCAATGCTATCACTTAGAAGAATGTTTATGCACCTAGCAAATGAAATATCCATCTGGCTACCTGAATAGGATTATTTAAGGATAAAATAGCTCTTATCTGATGCTCTTATCTTAGTAGCTCAAAGGGAAAAATCTCACTGTTATTGAGTCGATTCGTACTCATAGCAACCCTGTAGGACAAAGTAGAACTACCCTATAGGGTTTCTAGCTCTCAGATGCATAGCAAGTGATTGGAAAGACCATGGCCTGAATCAGATGCATCTCAGTTCTCAAACTGATATCACTACTCCTCAATAATTTGGAGAAGTCCCTAACTGCCTATTTTCCCAGTGCAGTGCGTCATATTTCCTGACTGCAGGGACCACGGGTGTTAATTGTGGTTCCACGCAAGGTGAAGTTGTGTTGACAGTTTCAGTCTCCTCTCCATCCATCATCACGCGCCTATTGGTCCAGTGGTAAGAATCTTTGTTTTCTGGACATTGAGATGCAATCCATACTGAAGCTGAGAGATGGAGAATGAATAAGGATGACAGAAATGAGTGGTGGAGAATGAATAAGGATGACAGAAAAAGAATTGATGCCTTTGAGCTGTGGTGTTGGAGAATAGCACTGAACATCCCTTGGACGGCCAAAAAAACAAGCTAAGTGAAAGGAAAACCTACTGCCTGGGGTAAAAACATTTGGCAATACTATCTCAAACAAGGGTCTCATATCACAAGTTTACAGAATCCTAGAGTGCCTTCACAAGAAAAAGACTGATAACCCAATTACAAAATGGGCAAAAGACATGGAAAGAATTTTCATCGAGGAGGGTATTAAGATGTCCAACATGAAGAAATGCTCAAAATCACTGACAATAAGAGAGATGCAAATCATAACCACAATGAGGTAGCATTTTACTCTAGTAGCAGTGACAAAGTTTTAACAGGAGAGCAAGTAATAAATGGTGGAGAGGATGTGGTGGGATAGGAACTCAAACATTGTTGGTGAGATTGTAAAATCATACAACCACTCTGGAAGGAAGTTTGATGCTTCCTCAGAAATGCTGAACATACAAATTCCATATGACCAAGCTATTCCACCGCTTGGACTGTACCCCGAGAGAATGAGAACTGAGGCACAAACAGAGACTTGTACACACACCAGTGTTCATAGCAGTGTTATTCACCACTGCAAGAACATGGAAACAGCTCAAAGGTCCAACCACAATTGAATGGATTGAGAAGTTATGATACATTCTCACAATGCAATGCTACACAGCACACAGGAAAAATGATTTTGTAAATTACTACCTAACTTGGGAGGAACTGGAGAGAATTATGCTGAGTGAAGTAACTCAGTCCATAAGGACAAAAACTGTAGAAGACCATTATTGTAGAACGAGTGTGAGAATCCAAGGCAGAAGGGATGGTGGAAACAGAGGGGTGAGAAATGATTGGGGGGGGGTTAATTATTGGGTCACACAATTTAATGTGTGGAAGGGGGTGAAGGAAATGGGAAAGATCTGGTATGAAATAAAATATATTAGAACTTGGTAAATAAACTGGTATAAAATAATAAGAAAAAAGAACTTATAGATATGTACAGCTGGTGTGCTCTTTGGAGGCAAGTATGAAGAGGCTTTGCCTCACATACTTTGGGCATGTTGCTAGAAGGGGCTATTCCTTGGAGAAGGACATGATGCTAAAAAAGTGTGGAAGTCCAGTGAAAGAGAGGAAGACCCTCAGCTAGGTGGTGACTGATATGGTGACTGCTGCAATGAGCTCTAGTATGCCAGGAAGTGTAAGAATGGCACAGAATAGGATGGGGTTCAGATCTTTTGTTCATAGGGTCGCTGTGAGTTGTGCTGGACTCAGTGGCACCTAACACAAAAATAACATAGGGTTTCCAAGGCTGTAAATCTTTATGGTAACAGACTTCCTCATCCTTTTTCTATGAAACTGCTGGTAGACTCAAACTGCTGACCGTGAAGTTAATAGCTGAATGTATTAACTGCTATACCACCAGGGCTCCTGTGCAAAGGAAGTGGATAATGCATAATTATTAGCATTATTGTTGTGTACCCTCGAGTTATGCATCAGGGAGTTGGAGAATGACTAGGGAGGATAGAAGGAGAATTGATGCCTTTGAGCTTTAGTGTTGGAGGGGTATTGAGCGTACCATGGACTGCTAAGGAAACAAACATATTTATCCTGGAGAGGGTTAAACTGGGCTGCTCCTTGGAGGCAAGGATTCTGAGGCTTCGTCTGACATACTTTGGACATGTTCTAAGGAGAGACTCATCCTTGGAGAGGGACATTGTGCTTGGGAGGGTGGAGGGCAGGTGCATGAGGGGAAGGCCCTCTAGGAGGTGGATTGATTCAGTGACTGGGGTAATCAGGATGGGTGTGTTGGAGACAGTGAGATTGGCACAGGACAGAGCAGAGTTTAGGGCTGTTGTACATAGGGTCGCTATGAGTTGCAAGTGACTTGACAGCACCTAACAACAACAACCCTCGAGTTGGAACTGACCCTTAGCTGATCCTCCCATGTATTTTTAGAGTCAGTTAATGAAACAGGAAGATTTTAGCATTAATAGTGATATGTAAAGTAGAATCTGTAGAAAAATTATTACACTGGCTATCTCTCCTTGTAAGATGCTGAGGAATTCTTGTTACCTTTGAAATTTTATAATCTTATTGTCATGAGCATTTAGTGATGCTATAATCAGGAAAAAAAGATCGTAAAGAGCAATTTTGATAGCTTGTAATAAAAACTACCTAAGGTTTGAGTTTATTATGTAACTTACTAAATTTTAAAAAGTAACTATATGTATTTACAAATGAAATACTGCTAAGCTGAAATTGAAAGAGTAATTTACGTGATTTCCTTTTGTTACCAAATAATACAGTCATAAGCAAAAGCAGATTCTAACTTCGTTATTATAGTAGAGTTATTTTATCTGCATGATATGAGTTGGTAGTCCTGGTCCTGTTAATTAAGGATAAGGGCCATGGTAAAGTTAGATTTCTTGTCGATTATCTTAAACAGAAGTTGTTGAGGATTTGTTGGTAAAAACTCACCAACCTGTCCTCTGGCCCCCAGGGTGTGAGCACTGAAAAGGATTAAGGCCCACTGGAGGGGAGCTTGGACTGAAGTCTGCACTGCCCTTTCCCCTGTTCTTTCAGTTAAATAGAAGATTTTAGTTCCCATGACTATCAATCTGGTGCTTTTCACAAGCACTAAATTCCTTTAAGAAAATTAAGATGACTTATTTTTAGAAATTGGCTGGCCTAGAATACTGAAAGATGATGTTATATTGATATTTCTTGTTTAGAGAGACTATACACATTTCCCCCCCAATATTTACTAAATCGCTTTAACAATTTTTGAAGATTGGGTGGAGAAGGGGGTTGATGTAAATATTTAAGAATCAAGGACAGACTTGTAATATAGCAGGGTTGCTTGTCAGGAATAACTTCTAAGTCTGGTAATGTTGAATCTTACATTTCATTAGAAATAGCTGACAGCCCTGTGGACATAAAATTTTAACTTTTATTTCTAGATTACTGCAATTATAATGTGCTTTCTATTCCTGCCTAAAGGCTTTTAAGTAGCTGTTATAAACACTGCAGTGTCAGATACGTTTTTCAGTGTCTGTCAAATTGGTATTGTATTTAATCTTGAAATATATTTTGATTTTGTTCACTAAAAATAATTGCAGAGTATTAAACATTCTTAATACTTAAAGCCTCCCTCCCACCTCATTTAATTTGAGCTTTTGTTGTTACTAACAAATAATTTGTGGCAGAGTTTCTTTTCTTTTTGTAAATGACTGCTAGAATCTATATACTTGTCACCTTAGTGTGCTAGAAATGTTCCACTCAAATCAAGGGTTTCTTTCTGGTTTTGTGTGTTCTCACCTGCTCCTCACTGTAAATCATTGAGATGTCAAGTGCAATGATTAATTAAGCTGCACGTGCAAGTGCTTTTTTTTTTCACCTGTCAAGCAGGAAAGAAGTCTTATAGCAAGATTAGATGCTGCTGATTCACAGCTTTTACTCCAGACTGTCAAGTTTGCAGACATAGTTCATATTTAGATGTTTATTCAGAATTTGGCAGCTAAGGTTTGGTGGGTTAGAATTCTAAAATATTATGAGATACAGTTATTATACCAAACCCTATCATTAACCTCTTTTAATTAAAAGCAAAGAATAAGTTCAGAATTATTTCATAAAGATTTCAGAATTTACAGTTCATATTTGCAATTATCTTTTAATCAAATACTTATATTCTAAGTTATTTAAATATGTTGAAGTTTCTAAATTGTATGCTTCATGAGATTTCATTCACATTATAATATCATATGAATTTAAATTTGTGATAAAATGCTTATGCTGGTAACTTATTTTTTCCCCCCTTTTGAGTAGTAAATATTTGCAGAACATAATGTTATACTTCAGGGTACTAATTTTGTGCTTCTTTTTTTTTCCAAAAAACATCAGGTTTGAAAAGCGGCGTCTCTCCACCATAGCTCTTTCACCACTTCCCCTGCTTCCCTTTTTAAAAATCATCGATAAAAGCAAACCCCTCAAATTGTATAGTAATCTTAATCTATTATTAAAAGGTCCTAGAAAGGAAGATTACAAGGTAGATTCAGGTTTTGAATCGGGTTTGCCATTGGTTTATCAGCGGGTGGGCAGGCAGATGCCTGCTCCGAGTAGAACCTATTGCCATTTTTCACCATTGATAGAGTAGCCTTTCAGAGTCAATGAGCTCTGTCAATGTGAGCTTGTCAAGGCTACAACTTCATAGACCTGAGAGGCGGTTTGAGAGGTCAGCCCTTTTCAGGTTCGCTGTGATGCAAATGAACTTTAATGCTTAAACAACTATTGGAATTTTTATGTCTGCTCCTTGTTCTTTTTTCTTCACAAAGTCATTGACGAGACATTCAGTGCTTTTTAAATTGGAAGTTGCATTGTGCTAAAGACCTAGTACAGATTTACGGAGGGCTGAAAGCAGTTAGATCATGTTCTTTTCATGGTGCGATTAGAATCAAATCGATTTCCCTACAGCCTTCAGCATTCAGATGGCAATTTTAACAAAGCTTGGGGGCTAGACAAGGGACAAAACGACTGAACTGAATGTTAATTACACTCCGCAGCCTTATTTTCTTTTGATTTGGGGCTGACTGGCAACTAAATTAACAAAAAGTGTGACCATAACTGCTGCCCTATTTTCATTTAAAAGGAGAGCTGCCTCTAAAAGGCTATCTTTACAAAGAAACAAGTGAGGTCTGCTGATCATTGTTAACAAGGGCACTTTTTTCCTCTCAAAATTCTTGCCAAAAAGGACTGCTTAAAAAGAGTAATGTAATAAATTAATCATTGACGAATTATAACCCAGAAAGTTAGTTGATTTTCTTATTTCATGACATAAGCTTGGGAAGTGAAAGGCACTAATGGTACTTCATTGATAATTCTGAATTCAAATAAGCACCTATGTGGCTGTGTGGAGCCTTTAACATGCATAACATGGAAAGGTAAAAATACACTAGTGATATTATACAGTAGGTAGTTTAAGGAAATATTAACATTTTATTAGGTAACATTAAACTATTCAGACCCACCTTGATCTAGTAATTTGTACTTTCACCTAGGCCATTCCCCTGTGGCATGCATGTCTAGTTGTTGTTGTTTGTTTATGGTTGTGTTGCGTTAACAGCACTAGATGCTTTCCCATGCTAGGAAGCTGCAGCTGCACCAAGTTGCAGCCTTCCTTGTGGCAACACTGTCCCTTCCCTTTTTGCACCTGCAGCTGTGTCAGTCTCATCTTAACACCTGGCACCATGAATTATCTCCTCCTTTATTCAAATCCCTGAGCAGGAAACAGTTCATGCCACATAGTCTGTATTGGCAGTGGTCGGGTGATCTAAATGGCAAAATTTTCAGTTGTTTCAGTTGTAAAAAAAGCAGTATTGAAGGGTTTGCTTTTATTCTCACATGTCAGTTGTATGTTTGTTTAAGTAAAATGTTGTGTGTGGAAAATTCCATCTGTAGAATCATAAACTAAATTTGGGTCCAGAAAAGTAGTTATAACTTTGATTTCTTATTTATTAACTTTTAATGAGTTAAAAAATTGACTCTAAAAGCCATTTACCTTTTACTAACTAGGATTTAAATAACTTAAGTTTTAAATATATCTTACTAGACAAATATTACGAAATTATTTTGGCAAGAAGCAGGAGTATAATTTTATGCCATTAGCATTAACTATTTTACTCTTCATATTCATAGTTCTAAATTGATGTGGTACATTTGAAACACTTAAAACATTGTACACATGATTAAAGAAACGAATCCATATCTATTTTTAAAAAGAGTCCTCTTTTTGTTGGTTACCATTTACTATTTGTTAGCACATTGATAGTGTTTCAGACCACCCTGTGCTCTCCGTAACTCTCTTACGCTTCTCCCCTTTTCACATAAAAAGCAGCTGCAAAACAAAGTTTTTCTAAAACCAGTCAAGAGTAAACTTTCTTCTCATTTGTCTTCCAGACACGAAGATCGATTGAGAAGTTATTAGAATGGGAAAACAATAGGTTATACCACAAGGTGAGTACCACAGGGAGCAGCTTCAGACTGTTGGGGTCTGAATTGCACAGTATGGAAACAGATGCTTTTGTTGGACGAAAAATATGAAAGGTGGACAAATGGGTTCGTCTCTGTGCCGCAATCAAATGGAGCTCATTTTTCTTCTTTTACTGTCCTCCTTGTCTAGCTGTGCTTGCACTGGAGACTGAGCAAAAGGAAATGTGAAACGAATAACATGATGGAATATGTAAGTTAAAGGGCTGTTTTGTGAGTTTCTCTATTAAATGATCATTTATTTTGCTTCTGATCTTATTCTTTCCATGATTATTAATCAGCAAAGGTGTCAGGCGCTTAATCTCCTGAGTGCAAGGATTTTCTACGGTTCACAGATGCATGGTTTCATGTGTAAGACTGATTTATAAAGTTATGAATGACTTGAAAACAAGGCTTTACTGTGTTCTGAAAAATAATAAATTAATTGCCAAGATAAAATAGCCTGAACATGTGTTGATGGAGTGTGAAATTTTAGATGCTGTATAAAGAATAATCACAACTTTGGTTATGCAGCAAGTCAGATATGGCTTTTTTATATAATGCTAATCAAGTTTCTGAGTATGGAAAAAACCTTTCAGCCAAACTGCTGGAGCTTAAGAAACCTTTAGCCTTTATAGATCTTAACTGCCCAGACCAAAGTAGCCTTTAAAGAATCTTTGGAAATATTATGAGGATGTATAGTTCAGTAGAACTTTTAAGTAATAGGAGATGAGATTTTGCTTATCATGCTTATTCTTTAAAAGATATCTCATTTGGCATTCATGCACTATTTAGGAACTATTCAGTACAGTGTTGATTTACCTGACTGCTGACTTTAATTGAACTACTCTTGCTCTTTTAAAGATTAGATTCTATTACAAAAATACGATTTTTAATTTATTCTCCCTTGAGTTTGAGTGTTTTATTTTAAATACAGAAATGTTGTTACATTAAAAGAAAAAGAGCTAAGAAAGGGTTAATTTCTGAAAATTAAAGTGAAGAATCTGGCATAACATTTCTAACAAATTTCATCTATTTTTTGAAACAATATAGACATCACTGATAGTATATATGTATATATAAAAAAAGATTGATTAAAACAGTGTTTAAATAGTTGGAAATTATCGTAAAATCATTTTCTCTGTTAACATTTCCCCTTTTTTCATTATTATACAGTCAAATCCCATTTCTAGACTTGAATATAAAAGACCTTTTTAAAAAAATGCCCTTTTTTTCCCTAGACTAGGTCTATTCAGTAAATTGAATTATGTAGATTTTTCATGTCATTATCTATTATATCAAACATGTTAATTTATGATGATGAGAAGGATACATGATACTTTTTATAATTATGGAAAAAAGTACATCTGAGTATGTTGTTTCAGGATCTATGAAAATGCTAATTTTGTGCTTTCATCATTACAAGTAGAAGAATATATATATGTATGTATTTTAGGGGATGGATGGATGGATGGATATATAGGAGATTTAAAGGGTTTTATGGTAAAATATTTGCTGCATTTATAAACCCAAACAATAAACTAAGGATTTATTTTACTTCTGTGTGTATTTCTAAATTTACTCTGGAGGGGGTGTGTGTGTGTGTGTGTGTGTGTGTGTGTGTTGTTTTCAGTGCCATTCATTATCTCCATACAGAGCTAGATATCTTATTTTTATATAAATAACATGAGGCCTGTGTGCCATCCCCCAAAGTATTTTCATAAATGCACTATGCTAATTTATTTTGTTTGTTGCATTAGAAAAATTAGCATAGTGTGCTTTTGAAATAGGGGGTGCGTAGGGTGCAGTTCGCAAACAGAATGCTTAGTACTTGTGTAAAAATACTGTAAATGTCATTCATTCTTAAAACATATTCATTGTTTTTTGACATTCTTTTATTAACTAAAAATAGTAATGCTCAAAAACATTTTGAAATATGTACTTTATAGTTAATTTACATGAATTTTTAGATAATTAAACATTTCTACGAAAATAATTTTTGTTTTTATAGTATCATAGATGATATCCATGAGAGTAGTAAGAACAAAGATTATATAAAAATTGCTTTGAAAAGTGTATTTTTCAGATTTTATTAAAGTAGTTACATTTGTGATGGTTGAAAGGGGAAAGACTGTAGTTTCAAAACGCTTAAAGCAAAAATTAAAGAGAATACTTTTCTAATGAATTTGGGCTTCTTACATGTATTAAAAAAATTGAATTCTTTTGTTCAGCTTTTCTGTGACTTTCTGTTACTTTATTTGTCAGTAAAAGAATTCAAACTCCTTGATTATATTTTGAGTATAGATTAAAATATAGAAAATATATCTTCTAATACTAAATTTCTTTATGATCAAGAATAATTGTTAAATTATGATTAATAATTATTAAAATAATTAGACAAGTGGTTAATTTGTAGGTGCGCCTTTTGAAGGAAAAAAATTGTAGGTTTATATTCTTTATAAAGCCATCATTAAAATGTATTTAAAGAGTGCCTTTGTTAATGTGCTTTATGTATGTTGTTGTTGTTATGTGCCATCGAGTCGTTTGCGACTCAGCGATCCTATGTACAACAGCCCTAAACCCTGCTCTATCCTGTGCCAATCGCATGGCCTCTGACACGCCCATCCCGATTACCCCAGTCACTGAATCAATCCACCTCATAGAGGGTCTTCCCCTCCTGCGCTGTCCCTCCACCCTACCAAGCATGATGTCCCTCTCCAAGGACCTGTCTCTCCTTACAAACATGTCCAAAGTATATCAGATGAAGCCCCAGAATCCTTGCTTCCAAGGAGTAGCCTGGTTTAACCCTCTCCAGGATGAATCTGTTTGTTTTCTTGGCAATCCAGGGTACATTCAATACTTTTCTCCAGCACCACACCTCAAAGGTATCAATTCTCCTTCTATCTTCCCTAGTCATTGTCCAACTCTTGGATGCATAACAAGTGATTGCAAAGACCATGGCCTGTATCAGGCGCACCTTAGTCTCCAGAGAGACACCGTTGCTCTTGAGTACTTTAGAGAGGTCCCTAACAGCACACTTTCCCATCGCAATACGTCTTTTGATTTCCTGGCTGCTGGTGCCAAGAGTGTTGACCGTGGAGCCAAGCCGACTAAAGCTGTGAACAATCTCAATCTCTTCACCATCCATCCTGATGCTACCACTTTATCAAATTGTAATGCTTACACTCCAGGATTGAAATTTAAAGACTGCTTAATTGAGGACATGTTTGTAGCATAAAACTATTTATCTAAATTGACTCTAAGTAGTTTAGGTAATTTTCTAATTTTAGACTAAATGTCAAAAGAATCTTGTCAGGTAGTCAAATCCCTTTTTTGTATAGATGAGGAAACTGAACAACAAGGAAATCTAGTTCCAGTGAAGAAACTAGATGGAACAAAGTACTTCAGCAATGAAGCTAGTCAATATCTTGTAGGTAAATATAGAGTCAAGGGAGTGGCAAATTGACACCTCGTGTTAAATATGTGGCATCTGCGCAGGAGAGGATTAATTTTGATGCAGGTGTAGAAGTACCATCACTATCAGGGCAGATTAAAACCAGAACTAGAAGAGTTGAAAATGAAGGTCCCTGATTCAGAGGGCAAATTGTAGAGGAGGGTCCAAGCCCAGAGGTCATTTCAAGACACAGATTCTGGCAAAGAATGAGTCGTTCACCAAATTTAAAAAGCTGCTCAGATAAACTATTTGTTTGCTTGCTTAGCATCTGCTTCATACAGAATTGGAATAAGAAAAGAGTTGGCTGTGATTTAGGGCAGTTAGAGTTTGGAATCCAAATGAGCCCTGATCAATTTGTGCATTTCTGCTTTACTGTTTGTTTTTATTGATTTACTTTAGTTTCCTATTAAAAGATCCTTTGTAATAAAATTTAATGTTTATTTTGCTAGTCTAAGAGGTCAAGGACTTCAGAACTTTAATGAAAATACCAATACCTTTTATATGTGTGTCTTCTGGTAAAATGAGGGAAACCCTGATCCTGAGAGAGTGTGAGTCTGTTCCAACCAGCTCATAGCTCACCCTCCAGTGAGTTTCAGAGGCAGGAAACCACACAGTAGGAGATTGCCCATCTTTTTCACTTGGGGCTGATGATGGATTTAAATGAGTAATGGTGAAGAAATAAGTATTTGGTCAACTACAGCCACCGTAAAAACATAATGTCATAGGAAAGGCAGGCCTCTGGAGTCTAGATCATCTCTTGTTTAAATCTCAACATTAAAACCCGTGATCTGAAATGTCTCAGATCATCATTTTCCTCATCTGTTTTAGGAAGCAATGTTTCATAGAATAGTTTTTGAGATTAAATGGCTCCCAGATAAAATGATAGCCTGGCATGAGGTGGTGGTTGTTGTGTACCATTGAGCCAGAACCGACCCATAACTGACTCTCCAGTGGGTTTTTAGAGGCAGTAAATTTCAGGGGAGGAGACTGACCATTTTTCTTCTGTGGAGTAGCTGGTAGCCTCGAATTTCATGCTTTCAGGTTGGTTGTACAGCTTTTTACCACTAGGCCATCAGAGTTCCCTGGCTTAATGCGGTGGTTACTATTGTTATTTTTGTCAAGTCAGAACAGGCCTATAGCTTACCCTCAACTGGGTTTTCAGAGGCAGTAAATTGCAAGGAAGCTCGGTAAACACTAATTCCCTTTTCTTCTTTATCCTAGCTCCTCCTATGAGTTAGAGACACTGACTATAATAAGTACTTTTGTTCATCTTCTCCAACTGATTATTTGTTCTCCTCTTTTTAAAGTATTGTTGTTGTTATGTACCCCCCTCTAGTCAGAACTGACTCATAGCTTACCCTTCAGCAGGTTTTCAGAAGCTGTAAATTGCATGGTTGGAGATTGTCCATCTTTCTTCCATGGAGCAGTTTGTGGATTTGAAGCACGTGCAGTGCAGCTTCTTACACCAGAGCTCCCTTGTAAAGTATATGTTGTTGATGCTGTATGCCCTTTAGTCAAACCAATCTGTACCTGACCCTCCAGCGGGTTTTCAGAGACAGTTTAATTGCATGACAGGAGATTGCTCATCCTCCCACGAGCAGCTTGTGGATTCAAACCACATGTCTTTGTGACTACACTGCAGCTTTTTCTCACAAGGCCACCAGAACTCCCATTATAAATAGCTGAATTATTTTGCCTGTTTGGTAAAGATTCAGAAACAAATTGAAAATCTTTAATAATGGAGCAAATTTATCTGATAAATGTATATTTTAGTGATGCAATGTTGTGCTTATATAATGTGAGTGGATTTTAAAAATATTTCTAAGTTGGTAGAACATAGTTGATGCTTTAAGATAAAAGCCTATTAAGTCTTACTGAAACTTTTTTCCTCTTTCTACAGGTCATCCTCATAGAATTTTTACCAAAGACACCAATTTTTCGACCAGATTAGTATTTCCTTTATTTAGAGACTTTCCAAGTATGTTGTCTTTCCAATGGTGCCTTGCTTGGTGCTCTCCTGGTGGTGACATAACATTGGTTCTACAGAATCGTGTGGTGTTTCTTTTTTGATTTTTTTTTTTTTTAACCGCATGTTCTAAGTGTGCATTTTTGTCAAACTTTGCAACTGTTATTTCATACAGATGTTTAATACTTAAGTTATTGTGCTCTTTTCTGTTATGTATTCTGATTTTCAAGGATTACTTTTTTGTATTATCAAAAAAAAAAAATACATTTGAACTTAGCCTAAAAATTGGCCAGTGTTTTTTATTTTATCACAGTGAACACAGGGTCCATTATAAATTCCAGAAAAGCATCCCTCAAGTCTCTACTTATCTATTCTAACAAACATGTTCTTTGTATTACTTTCTTCCTTTTTTAATTCACATGCTGATTATTTTAAAGTTGCACCCTTAGGAGCCTTTTGGAACCAGCATATTACCTGCATATGTTTCCTACTGTGTTTATAGCAGATGTTTCTGTAATCATTCTGGATACTAAGCATTTTTTTTTTTTAAAAAGAAAGTTTGAAAGTATTTGTGTCTTCAGTACTCGTAAAGGATTAAATTATTTTTCTTATAATAGATAAGTCAGTGAATGATGTGCATGCATTTAAAGATATTAGAGCTAAGTCAAAAAGTGACATAAAAATCTGTATATTTTTTATCAAAGTAATATCAATAATGGCCTTACTTGAACTATTTTTATCAGATCTTAAATGCACAAGTGTGGACATACTCCTTTAAAAAATTCTTAAGGAAAAGATTTCTCCCAGGCTGACAAAATTGTGGAAGGGTGTTTGTTTTTGAAACGTCTCTGAAAAAAAGCAGAAGTTGTAGTATTAAACTAAGCTGGTGTTTAATACCCCATGATATTTATAACAGATGATTACTAAGAAATGTGGGAGAGGAATATTTTGTGTGGCTGTTACCCACTGATTTCCTTTCTTTCCAGTTTGCATACACTTTGATTAAGATTGTGACATGTTTAAATCTTGACACCTTGCTTTTTATACTCTCTTCTTGTATGAGCTTGGGTGGCATAATGGTATTAAGAAATGGCATTGCCAGCCTAAAAGCAAGTGGTTCAAATATACCAGCCCCTCTGCAGGAGATAGATGGGTATTCTCCTCCTATGGAATATACAGCCTCTGAAAAGCTGCTGAGGGTCAGCTATGAGTCATTCTGACTTGACAGTACATAACAACATTGCATTAACATTTTTTCAATTTCTTAATTGGCTGTGTGTAAATTTTTATTTTTTATAAGCCTGAAATTATACAAGTTTTTAATTGTTCAATGTAACTGTGGTATCAAACAATAACATGAAGAACTTTTGAAATTATATAAATTGTACTTAATTATTTGTGTTAAGAATTGGTACCACTATACTTTTTTCTTTATATTAAATCTTCTCAATGGCAGCTTCATTAGTTTATATAGCTGCATTTTTAGAAAAACATTTTTTTTATCTTCTCCAGAGTACTCTATTTAATACGCTATGTATAAAGAGTTGAATGCCATTATCCTGTATCATATACTGGGCATTAGAAACTTATTTTTAAAACCAAGAAGTTTATTTTTGAAGGGGAGGGTAGTTTCAGAGTGTAATTTGTGTCTTTTACCTTCCTTCCCACCCCCCCTTGAATAGCAGTTTGACTTTATAGAACACTTTTCTTATGAAGAGTTCAAATTGTAAAGAATTCAAACACTTATTACTTTATTTCCGGTGTTTCTGGGGCATGTAGCCTATCTTTTTAAAACAGTGAAGTTATAGAGGGTAATGCTGTTTCCAGCATTCTAGTAGTCTTCTGTGGTTTTAGTGTGAAAATGTATTGTGTAGAGAATGTTGGCTCTGCCTGAGGTTTCAGAAGGAACAAATAATAGGACTGTGTAAATGATGCAGTACAGGGTTTCAAACTTAAAATTATAAAATTGCATAGAATAGCATATTGGTCAACATTAGAAGAACTGTACCTATTTAGAAATAGTTTTCTTTTTGTTCCTACCATTCTGTAAGTGATGGTTTTAAAATTAACTCTCTTTCCCTAAGAATATTTTAACAGTTAAGATAATTTTCATAGTGCCGTGCATACGATTGTTGTTGTTGTTAGGTTCCATAAAGCCTAGTATGACTCTTAGGGGCCTTTGAACAATAGATCTGAATCCTGTCCTGTCCTGTGCCATCCTCACAAATCTCTGACACACTTGAGCCCATTGCTGCAGTCACTTTGTTAATCCACCTGGTTGAGGACCTCTCTTTCTCTATCCCTCCACCTTCCCAAGCATGATGTCCCTTGCCAATGAATAGCCTCTCTTAGCAACATGCCTAAGTTTTAGCATATTTGCCTCCAAGGAGCACTCTTGGCTGCACCTTCTCCAAGACCTGTCTGTTTGTTCTTTCGGCAGTCAGTTCTCTTCTCCGGTACTGCAACTCAAAAACATCAATAATTCTTCTGTCATCCTTAGTCATTGTCCAGTTCTCAGGTAAATAGCAAGTGATTGAAAAGACCATGACCTGAATCAGGTGTACCTTAGTACTCAAACTAACTGTATATATCGTTGTGTACTGTTGAGTTGGAACCGACCCATAGCTGATCCTCTAGTTATTTTTCCAAGGCAGTTAATCTCACAGGAGGAGACTGCCCATCCTTTTTCCTTGGAGCAGCTGGTGGATTTGAGCTACGTGCCTTCAGGATTACAGCACTTCAGCTTCTTAACCACTAGGCCACAAGAGTTAGCTATCTGTCTACACCCACACATTGTATATGTTGTTGCATACCATCGAGTCGGAACCAACCCATAGTTGATCCACCAGTGGGTTTTTAGAGGCAGTTAATTGCATGGGAGGAGATTGCCCATCCTTCTCCCACAGAGTGGTGAATTCGAACTGCATGCCTTTGAGGTTGCAGCACAGCTTCTTGCCACCACAGTTTTCTAAGCTTTCCACTTAAATTTTTTTTCCTTTTATTGAAAGGAATGTCATTTGCTGAGAAAAGTTAAGAATGCGTACTCTTAAAACTTCCAAAATCCATTCATGCTCACTATGTAACATTGCCATAAGCCAGTTATGCCTTGTGCAGTGTGGCTTTCATATTTGTTTCTCATTAGTTTAACTGATTCATACCTTTTGAATCATTCAAGTCCTTAGTGGCATAGCTGTTAAGTGCTCAACTACGAATTAAAAAGTTTAGTGGTTCAACCCCACCAACTGTTCTTTGGGAGAACAGTGAGGCAGTCTACTTCTACAGAAAGTTAGTCTTGACAAACCCAAGGGGCAGTTCCACTCTGTCCTTTAGGTCACTGTGAATTGGAATCAACTTGATAGCAGTGGGTTTGTTTTTATTGAATCACGAACTTAAGTGCTTATGTTAAAAGAAATGAAGAATGTCAGAGATACTGAATGTTGTATGCTCTCAGTCGAAAGAGAACATTTGTTCTTCAGATTCTGTTTTCTGGTTTAAAGTTTGTGGACCATAAGCATATGACTTTCCAGGAAAAGATGTTGCAGGGTGAACCAAAACCCCTGTCATCCAGCCAATTGTGACTCCTAACAACCTTAAAGTATAGCATGGAGTAGAACTGCCCGTTAGGTTTCCAAGGCTGTGAATCTTACAGGAGCATTTTTCTTTAATCTTTCTCCTGTGGAACTGGTGGTGAGTTTGAACAGGGCCCTTTCCCATTAACTGTCAGATACATAACCCACTACACCACCTGGACTCCTTTGACATACAGTCCAGATTTTAAAAGGCTAAGTGAATAACACTCTTGGTACCAGCAGTCAGGAAATAAGGAGACACATTGCACTAAGAAAGTCAACAGTTAGGGACCTCTCCAAATTATTGAGGCGTAATGATGTCAGTTTGAGGACTAAGGTACTTCTGATTCGGGCCATAGTTTTCTGATCACTTGCTATGCGTCTGAGAGCTGGACATGGAGTAAGGATGACAGAAGGAGAATTGAGCAGTAGTGTTGGTGAAGAGCACTGAACAGCCATGGATGGCCAAACAAATTAGTCTTGGAGAGGGTATATCAGGAATGCTTTTTGGAGGCAAGAATGATCAGGCTTCACCTCACATACTTTGGGCATCTTGCTAGGAGGGGATATTCCTTGGATGCTGGGAAGGGTGGAGGATTGGTGAAGGAGAAGAATACCTTCAACCAGGTGGATAACGGTGACTGCTGAAATGGGCTCTGGTGTGTCAGGTAGTGTGAGGATGGCACAGGATAGAACAGGGTTCAGGTCTTTTGTTCATAGAGCCATTATGAGTCTTACTTGACAGCTCCTAACAACGAGTGAATGGCGTATGATTTTATCAGAAAATATAGTGTGGAAAACCTCTTTTTAATATATGACTTTAAATGTTTACATTAAAATATGTATCCAATCCCACCAGAGTCGCCAAAAAAAAATGTATCCAAAAACTATGACTCATAAAACTTGAATATGATATATTCTAACTCAGATATTGCCTCTCGCCATCAAGAGATCACCTAACCTGTATAAAATAGTCATCATCAGATACTTTATTAAGGTTCTTAAGTCACAGTTGTCGTAAGATGCCATCGAGTATGACTCATAGCAGCCCTATGAAAAACAGATCAGACCTCTGTCCTATCTTGTGCCATCCTCAAAATCTCTGACACGCTCGAGCCCATTACGTGTGACCTATGTTACCCTCCCTGGTTGAGTCTTCTTCTCCTTTGCCATCACCTCCACCTTTCCAACCATAACATTCCTTTCCAAGGAATAACCCCTCTTAGTGTCAGAGGCAGTGCGGTTGGCGCAGGATAGAGCAGGGTTTAGGGCTATTGTGCATAGGGTCGCTATGAGTCGCAAATGACTTGACAGCACATAACAACAACAACAGTAGCATGCTCAAAGTATGACTAGATTTCATAAACTTGACATGTAGCCTTGTAATTTTGGCTCAAGGCCAATACGTGTTCAATCTTTAAATAATAGTTAGCAATAATTTTAAGTCAGGAAAAACCATGTTTCCTTACAAACCAACCCTGAAAAATGTGGACAATATCCCATGTCAATCTATGGTTTAGAGAAGGACAGTATTTATTAAATATTAAATACAAATGAACCCATAATTAAATTGCCTGAGTTCAGACTACACTGGTTTTATATATAACATCGTATAGATGATCTGTTTGAGCTTCATGATATTCCAAAATGAAAACCTTCAGTTCTGTGGTCTTGTGTTTTTTCTTAGGCCTGGTGGGTAAGGAGCGTGCCGCCAACCCAAAGCCAGACTATTGGAATCTACCAGCTGCTCCTTAGCAGAAAAATGGGCGGTTTCCTCTCAAGCAGTTTACAGCCTCTGAAAACCTGCTGAAGGGTTAGCTGTGGGTCTGTTCTGATTCGATGACATTGAGTTCTACGAGTTAATGTTTCCTTGTAAATATTTGCTCTGTCTCAGGATTCTTTCCAAGAGATGCTATGTGTAAGTGTATTTGACAAAACTCCCATGTGTAGTCCTAGGCCCTTTTTCCCCTCCTCTACTACTTTGGAGGTGCTGTGATCGTTGGCTGTCCTCCTGATGTGCAGAGCCTTCTCAGTCCTGGACCTAGTTCAGAATTGGCTTTCTAGCTGCTTATCCAAAGCCAGGAAGAATGTTAGTTTTTGTTGTTCTTAGCTATTTCCAAGACCAGTTAAAGAGAGTCATTGTAAGTGATAAATGACGGGTATTCTCAATTCTGCTAAGGTGGTATCTTAATTTTTAAATTGATACAGTGGTTCAAGTCAAAAAAGGATATTTCTCAGCAGATTCTATAGGTTTAGATTTTCGGGGTCAGAGGAGAGTGCAGTTGGACCTAGGTCTTCCTAAACCATTTCTGAAGGAAATTGATATATCTAATATTTGGCAGAAAAGAACAGGCTCATGCCCAATCTTGAGCCATATTTTATTTCAGAGTAGTCTTCTATGAAGTATCCTCTATTTATAGGTTGTTATGCACTGTTGTGTTGGAACTGACCCACAGCTGACTCTCTGGCAGGTTTTCAGAGGCATTTGGGAGAAGATTGCTCATCCTTCTCCCGTGGAGCATCTGGTGTCCTTGAACTGCCTGTTTTGGGGATTGCAGCACAGCTTCTTGCGACTAGGCCACCAGAGCTCCCTTATTTTTAGGATAAATAGAAATTTTCTTTTTAAAATGTCACTCTTATAAAGCCATAATACCCAACTTAACATTGCTTCAAAAAACATACCAGTTTATGTAAGTTGAGATTTGAAGAATGCTCTGTGTCATGAGGTACTTTTTCCATACCCTTACAAAGACTTTAGATATTAAGAAAATCCTAAACGCGAGTTTTGTAATACTATTAGTCATAGTTTTCTGTGCTTGTTTATGTAACAAGGAGCAGTACCTCCCCGTTGCGGCCCACCCCAAGTGGCTGGACAGGTGGAGGTGGTTTAGCTTGTTAATGAACAATCCTGAAAATGCTAACCCTCATTTTGAATTGATTTCTGATATTATGCAAAAGCATCAAATTACTTGACCTCTTTGCTTTTATTTTTGTTGTCGCAAAAGCGATGTGCAATGACTACCTCGTAGTGCTGTCCTGTGAGACAATATTTTTCTTTTCTTATACTGCCACAAATGTTTATTTTTTTTAATAAAATTTTACTTTAATTGTGATTTTAATGAACATTTACAGAGAAGTTAAGATTTTCATTCATTCATTGTTGCACATTTTACTCCCTCGTCCTCCCTTCTGAGACACTGCCTTTAGGTCAGTGATGCAACTCCATAAGGACTTTGCCACCAGAACTCCTTTAACAAGATTAGGTCAGTATTAATTTTTTTTTTAGATTTTAGTGAAAGTTTATAAACAACTTGGATTTCCATTCATTGTTGCACATTTTCCTCCCTGTCCCCCCTCCCCTCACCCCCCAAGCCACTTTACTATGCAACTCTTATTCTGGACTCTTGTCATGCCAATAATACCTAATCCTCTATTCCTTTTATACAGTTCTCTCCCTCGTCTGTTTCAGTGCCATACATTACTTATCCGCTGTTTTCTGTCCCCCGCCCCATGTCAGTCTTGTTCTATACCAGTGGCATTATGCACTATTTGTTTTTTTGTGGCTGAGATATTTCACTCAGCATAATGTCCTCCATGGGCTCCCATTTTGTATACTATTTCATGAGTTGTTTTTCAGAGCTGCATAATATTCCGTTGTGTGACTGTATCACAGCTTCTCCATTCATTTGTTGATGGGCATTTGGGTTGTTTCCAACTCTTTGCTATTGTGAACAAAGCAGCCGTAAACATGGGTGTGCATATGTGTGCTTGAGTGGCAGTTCTGGGTTCTTTAGGGTATATTCCCAGTAGCGGAACTGCTGGGTCAAATGATATTTCTATTTGCAACTTTTTGAGAAAGCACCATACTGCCTTCCATAGTGGTTGCACCATTTTACACTCCTACCAACAGTGAATAAGAGTTCCAGTTTCTCCACAACCTCACCAATATTTGTTGTTTGCTGCTCTGTTAAATTATGCTATTCTTACTGGGGTGAGATGATCTCTCATAGTTGTTTTGATTTGCATCTCTCTTAGAGCTAGGGATTTTTTTCCTCCTGAAATTTCTAATTTCTTTCTTTTTTTAAAAAAACTCGTTTATTTACAAAATTCAAATACAAATTTGAACAAATTCCTTCGATTTCCCTAACCCCCGACCTGTTAAATTGTGCAACCCAATGATTAATTCCCCCTTCCCCCTGCACATCCACATCCCTCTGCTTCTAGCCTCTCCCACTCCTCCTGGATCCTATACTCATTCTATAATAACGATTTTAGACAATATTTATCCTTATGGGACTGAGTTCACTCAGGATGATGGTCTCCAGTCCCTCCCAAGTTAGTAAAAATTTACAAAATTATTGCTCCTGTGTGCTGTGTAGTATTCCATTGTGTGAATGTACCATAATTTCTCAATCTGTTCGTTTGTGGTTGGACATTTGGGCTGTTTCCATGTTCTTGCAATAGTGAATAATCTGCTATGAACATTAGTGTACAAATCTCAGTTTGTGCCTCAGTTCTCATATTCTCAGGATATATTCCAAGTAGTGGAAGAGCTGGGTAATATGAAATTTCTATGTTCAGCTTTTTGAGGAAGCGCCAAACTGCCTTCCAGAATGGTTGCACCATTGGTGGACGATTTATCAACAATCTGCGTTATGCGGATGACACAACCCTGCTTGCTGAAACTGAAGAGGACCTGAAGCGCCTGCTGCAGAGTGTCAAGGACTGCAGCCTACAATATGGCTTGAGGCTCAATGTCAAGAAGACAAAGATTCTCACCACTGGACTAATTGGCAGCATCAGGATGGATGGTGAAGAGATTGAGATTGTACACAGCTTCAGTCTGCTTGGCTCCATAGTCAACAGTCTTGGCACCAGCAGCCAGGAAATTAAAAGGCTCATTGCCATGGGAAAGTCTGCTGTTAGGGACCTCTCCAAAGTGCTGAAGAGCAATGGTGTCTCTTTGGAGACTAAGGTGCATCTGAACAAGGCCATGGTCTTCACAGTCTACCTGTTGTGCATCAGAGAGTTGGACAGTGACCAAAGAGGATAGAAGGAGAATTGATGCCTTTGAGCTGTTGTGCTGGAGAAGAGTATTGAGAACACCATGGACTGCTAGGAAAACAAACAGATTTGTCCTGGAGAGGGTTAAACCGGGTGGCTCCTTGGAGGCAAGGATTCTGAGGCTCTGTCTAACATACTTTGGACATGTTGTGAGGAGAGACTGGTCCTTGGAGAGGGACATCATGCTTGGGAGGGTGGAGGGACAGCACAGGAGAGGAAGGCCCTCTATGAGGTGGATTGATTCAGTGATTGGGATAATTGGCATGGGAGTGTCGGAGACAGTGCGATTGGCATAGGACAGAGCGCAGTTTAGGGCTGTTGTCCATAGGGTCGCTATGGGTCGCAGGTGACTCGACGGCACATAACAACAACAACGGTAACCAACAATGTATAAGAGTTTCTTTCTCGCCACATCCTCTCTAGCATCTATTACTTGCTTCCCTGTTAGACTGTGCCACTCTTTCTGGAGCAAGATGGTACCTCATTGTGCTTTTGATTTGCATCTCTCTTACTGCCAGTAACTTGGAGCATTTCTTCATGTGTCTGTTTGCCATTCCAGTGTCTTCCTCTGTGAAAATTCTTTCCATGTCTTTTGTCCATTTGGGAATTGGATTATCAGTCTTTTTCTTGTGAAGGCCCAGGAATATTCTGTAAACTTTTGTTACAAGACTCTTGTCTGAGATGGGATTACCAAATGTTTTTTCCTAGTATGTAGGTTTTCTTTTCACCCCCTTGGAAAAAGTTTTTGATGTGCATAGAGATTTAATTTAATCTTCAGAAGGTCCCATGCATCAATTTTATCCTCTTCAGATTGTACATTTCTGGTTGGTTTTGGCAGTCTCTTTATACCTTGGACTAGTGCTTCTAAGCTTGATCCCAGTATGTCTCTTAAGAATATTATGGTTTAGGGCTTTGCTCCCAGGTCTCTGATCCACCTTGAGTTGATTTTTATGTATGGTGTGTGATGTGGATCCTGTTTCAGCTTTCTGCAGGTGGAAGTCCAGTTTTGCCATTTGTTGAAGAGGTTATCATTTCCCCATTTGATAGCTTTGATTTCCTCATCGAGTATCAGTTGACCGTAGACAGCTGGGTCTATTTCTGGGTTTTCAATTCTGTTCCATCGGTTGATGTGCCTGTCATTGTACCAGGTCAGGGAGTGCTATACTTCCAACCTCATTTTTGTTTCTTAGAAGTGTTTTGCTTATTCTGTGTCTCTTTTTGAAATAAATTTGATAATTTCCTTCTCAATCTCCTTGAAAAATGAATTTAGTATCTGGATTGTGATTGCATCACACGTGTAGATTGCTTTTTAAAAAAAAAAAATTGAAAGTATGTCATTTAGCCTTTAAGAGAGGATAGGAAACTATGAAATGGGCGAGTATTTGCCTATTCTGTTGTAGTTATACTCAACTTTATGGCACTTAACAACATTATAATGGATATAGGAAGTACAAAAATAATTGTTGTAAATATACTATTAATTCCCAGTAAGGCAATCTCACTGCATTACCGTGAAGTCTTCATAAACAAAAACTTGTTTTAATTTTGAAATCCTTTTAAAATCTGTTTCCTTTTACATTTATTGATGCTAACAACACATTGTGCCCTCTCAGAAAAGCTAAAACTCAACCAGAAGGCATGATGCTGAAAACTACTGGCTCAGAGGAAAGCTGTATGACAGTCCTATACTTGGGCTGCCATTGCTGAAAGGTATACAGTGGCCAAGGATGACTTTTGAACTTCCCATATGCATTACAATGGGAATTATTTTTAAAAGAAAAAGAGGGGGGAAGTGCCTAGATAGGGCTTTGCTCTGCCTTCTAGTTCTTTGAGAAACAAGAGGCTACATTGAATGAAATGCCCATTTACCTTTTATAATCAGAATGTTTTTGTGTACTGTAGAGTTGGAACTGACCCATAGCTGTCCCTCCAGCAGATTTTCAGAGGCAAGTAATCACTCTGGAGGAGATTGCCCATCCTTCTTCTCCAGAGCAGCCAGTGACCTCGAACCCTGCGCCTTTGGGATTGCAGTGCAGTTCCTTGCCACTAAGCCACCAGAGCTCCCAAATTAGAATGTAACAGGAACACTAGATAAAAGATTTCAGCAAAAGGGCATGAGATAGAATTCACATAAGATAACCAGTAACTTCTGAATGATGAGCAGTTATGCAGAACAAAGAGCAAAGTTCCCATTTATTATGGTTTTAGAGATTATACACGCAGGTAAGTGTATTAACATTAAAATAAAACAGGCCAGCCGACCCAAGGAATGTAACTTTGGTGAAGTATGAAGGTAAATTTTAAAGCTGTATGATTTCCCCCTCTCATTAAGAAATGAAAGCCAGTGCCAGACAAGCAGGGTCTGACTTTTGTAAAACAAGGTTTAGTTTTGGTTTTCTATATATAGAGGACAGTTTAGTTTTGGTTTTTTATAGAGGACAGTCTGGCCTTCATAATTGTGAAGAAATAGTTGACTTGTGGCTTATAGCAGCTTAGATATTTTTACTCCATTTTGGTTGCAATATTTAATTTTGGTAAGATTTTAGTCTTTAAAAAAAATCTATGTTTGACTGGGACTTTTTAATTTAAAATTTGAGATAGGGAATATTTTTACTTTTTGTTTCTTGCTTTTGCTAAATGAAGTTTTGTTGTTTCTAGCAGTTTGTGTTAGCATGTAATTTCAACACATAATTCCAGACAGAAACCTAAAATTTGGGCTAATTTGCATCATTTATTCTCAGACTAGTTGTTGTTATGTGTTGAGTCCCTTGCGACTCATAGTAACCCTATGTACAATAGCCCTGAAACCTGCTCTATCTTGAGCCAACCTTATTGTCGCTGACACACCTACCCTCATTACCCTAGTCACTGAATCAATCCATCTCATTGAAGGTCTTCATCTCTTGTGCTGTCCCTCCACCCTTCCAAGCATGATACCCCTCTCCAAGGACTGGTCCATCCTTCCAGTATGCCCAAAGTATGTCAGACAAAGCCTCATAATCCTTGCCTCTAAGGAGCAGCCTGGTTCCCCCTCTCCAGGATGAATCTGTTTATTCTGGCAGCCCATGATGTACTCAAAACTCTTCTGCAGCACCACAGCTCAAAGACATCAATTTTCCTATCATCCCTAGGCATTGTCCAGCTTTTTGATGCATAGCAAATAATTGCAAAGACTATGGCATGGATCAAGTGCACCTCAGTCTCCAGACTCACATTGTTGCTCTTCAGTACTCTGGAGAGGTCCTTGACAGCAAATTTTCCTAATACACTTTATCTTTTGATTTTCCTGGCTGCCAATTGATTTTGGAGCCAAGCAAACTAAAGCTGTTAACAGTCTCAATCTCTTAATGATCTATTTCAGACTAGAATATTATTTAAAATCATAAGCCAGTTTGTGTAGAATTAGGAAAGGGAGTGTGGAACTTAGATAAGATCATGTTAATGAGAGTTTGCCAAACTAATATCTGCTGAAATAACAAAATGAACACATACAAACCATCCTTCCCCCTCCTCCCGTGAATGTACCCTGTAAAGTATCTGGGAATAAAAGAAATAATTTGACATTTACTATGAATACGAGTTTAGGAATAGTACGAAAGTAATTTATATTGTCTTCATGAACTTGAATCATACTTGGAAAAAAGGAACAAAATTCAGTTTTATAAATTTTCTCTGGAGATTTTATTTCAGTTACCCCAAATAGAACCAATGCCACATTTATTTAAGATTCCAGTTATCTGACCAGAGTTAACATTGGTTTTTAAAGGCATCAGAAAGCGTTCTAATCATTACTCCTGCATATATACATATTTAGTGATATTCCGCCACAGCTTATATATTGCATTATGTCATTTTACTGTTTGACACATTTATTTTCACTTTATTGTTTGGTGTTCCAGTACATACACTAAAAAAAAAAAAAAAAGGAGTACTAAGTATAGATAGATGGATATCATTATATTCTTAATAGATCTAGTCAGCTCTGACTCCTGCAGGACGAAATGCTATGTGGTCCCCCACCCCCCTCACAATCCCTGTAAACACACCCTAAAGTAAGACGTTGTTGTTGTTGTTATGTGCCATTGAGTCGTTTG
>NW_006399970.1:3856119-3857704 GCF_000299155.1 Elephantulus edwardii
TGACATCCATTTTGGTCTTTTCTTCCTCTTCTGTCTTTGTAACGACCGCCTGCACTCTTCCTGGATGATACATTTAACATCCTCCCACAACTCATCTGGTCTTCGCTCATTAGTGTTCAAGGCCTCAAACCTGTTCCTGAGATGATTCAACCAATTGTAGGAAAATAATTAAATAAACAACTGTCCACCATCATGGCTAACACAATTTTGAAGTACTCCACTTAGATTTCTTGAGACCAGGTAACAGCTAATAAAATTTACTTGCTTTTCTTTTTGTTGTTGTTAGGTGCCATCAAGATGAGCCATAGTGACCCTCTGAACAAAAGATACTAACCCTGTTTATCTCGCACCATCCTCACACTTCCTGACATGCAAGAGCCCATTGCTGCAGTCACCTTGTCAATCTACTTGGTAAAGACTCTTCCTGTCTCGCCAACCCTCCACTCTTCCCAACATCATGTCCCTCTCCAAGGAAGCACCTCCTAGCAACATGCCCAAAGTATGTGAGGCAAAGCTTCGTCATTCTTGCCTAAGACATATCTGTTTGTTTTCTTGGCCATCCATGAGATGTTCAGTGCTCTTTTCCAACACCACAGTTCAAAGGCATCAGTTCTTTTCCTGTCATCCTTATTCATTGTCCAGGTCTCAGATGCATAGCTGGTAATTGGCTGAATCAAATTTAGTCTTCAAACTGACATCACTACTCCTCAATAATTTGGAAAGGTCGCTAAGTGTAGATTTTTCCAATGCAGTGTGTCTCCTTATTTCCTAATGGCTCATAGCAAGGGTATTAAATTGTTGACCCAAGCAAGATGAAGTTGTTTACAGTTTCAATCTCTTCTCCATCCATCACGGTGCTGCCCTATCAGTCCAGTGGTGAGAATCTTTGTTTTCTTCACATTGAGATGCAATCCAGACTGAAGGCTGCATTCCTTGATGTTCTACAAGTGCTTCAAGCCCTCCTCACTTTCAGCAAGCAAGGTTGTATCATCTGCGTAATGCAGTTTTTGATGACTCTCCCTCCCTTGATGCCACACTCCTCTTCATAGAGTCCAGCTTCTCAGACAATCTTCTCACCATACAGATTGAATAGGTATGGAGAGAGAATACAACCCTGACACACTCCCTTCCCAATTCTAAACCATGCAGTGTTCCTTTTCTTCATTCACACAACAGCCTCCTGATCCAGGTATAGGTTCTGCATGAATACAGTCAAGTGGCTGGGTCAATAGAGTTATATTTTGTGCTAGTTTGGTGAAGGAAGGGCTCAATAAATACATGCTAGTCTTGGACCCATAGAGTTCTGTTGGCCTAGTGGATAGAAAGTGATGCTACCAAGCCAAAGGTGGGTGATTTTAATCTGCGGCCCTCAGGCCATTTAATTGCTTTTGGTCAAACATTGTTCTAAGTGGTATAGCACTAGTCTGTCCATCTGCTATACAGAGGTAACTCATGGTTGCTGTGATGTTGAACACTATGACACTGATATGTCAAATGTGATAATGGTTACCCATGGTGGACAGTGTTTGGTGGAGCTCCCCGATTAAAACAAGCTTGGAAGCAGGAGTGGCATCCACTTCTGAAA
>NW_006399970.1:3857804-3864909 GCF_000299155.1 Elephantulus edwardii
TGACACACCCATCCCGATTACCCCAGTCACTGAATCAATCCACCTCATAGAGGGTCTTCCCCTCCTGCACTGTCCCTCTACTCTACCCAGCATGATGTCTCTCTCCAAAGACCTGTCTCTCCTTGCAACATGTCCAAAGTATGTCAGACGAAGCCCTCGGGCCAAGAAGAAAAAACACAATCTATACCGGAATTCTACAGGACACATCACCTTCCCTTTGGAGACAGTACAACTAACTTAAGAGACACTGGACACAGAAAAGAAGGGGAAAAAATTGTCAGCAGTTGACGTTGTTGGAATCACAGGAGCGAAGAAAGCTTCAGATACAAGCTGTCAGGTCATGGGTCGGACAATGGGAGATTAATTCTGAAGGCATTTGATAAAAAGTAAGATATATATATATATAAAAGTAGATAACCCACTGAGAGAAAGGATGCCTTTTCTTTAAGACAGCTCGCTTCAATAAATGGTAAAAAGAACTTTTTTTCTCACCTGGATTGTTTTAATTAAAATTCTATTAGAAAACTAAGAAAAGTTGCCCTTGTAGACTACTTTTGTTCTCTTGGATGAGCTCAGTATCATAGTTTTTAAAAGAACACATTAATTTCAGAGTGTTTTAAAAGTTTATTAATTTCATTCTGAAAAGAAAACTATGAGTGGTCTCAATTTATTAAATTTTCTCTTAAACTAATGGCAAGCCAAACAAAATTCCATTGCTATGCAGTAGTATCTTTGAATCCTTTACGGAAGGCCTAAATATAAACTCCATTTTATACCTACAGTCTCAGATATTGCTAGATACCTATTCCGTTTTCTTTTCATTGTGCCATGAATATTTCTCGAGACTTTTTTGTTTGCCTTACTAATGAAATCAACCAAGGGAAGAAGAAGGGGTAAAAAGAAAACCCACCCCAAAACAAAACAAACAAAAAACCCCCTGTAACTCATGTGAAGCATGCAGGGTGTTGTAATTTCAGTTTGCAAAGCGGTGTGATACAATGTTGCTGCGCCAAAAGCGCACGATAGATTTAATGTAGCCAATTGTGTATTTTGAAAAAAAGAGTAACTGTTCCCTGTGAGTTAATTTTGGATTTTTTCAAAATCTCTCTTTTAGGCTTTGTGCTGGATTCTTCCAGACAAATGCGTATTCCATGTGGGCCACTGTTCTCCTAAATGCTCTCAGTTCTCCTTTTGCAATCAAGATTATGTTGCTAAGGAGATTTTGCTTTTATTGGTGCCATTGATTTGTGTTAATACGTTTTGAATACCTCTTGGTATTCTTCCGCAGACAAGGCCAAAAGAAAAACTTCCCCGAGTCCCCCGATTTCCATCACAAATGGAGCGGTGGTGTAATGAAGCCGATATAAAGTGGGCGGCTGAAAGGAAACTAAAGAAGGGCACTCAAGTGAGAAATGAAGAAATGTGCCGAGTGCAGCCTGCAGGCTGCCTTCAGTCCAGCTGCAGGAACTGGCTGCAGCCAGAGGTAGGAGTGCGCATCTCCTGGGCAGAGACCACCCACTTTCTGGAGCCTGCGCAGGGGTGCTCTACATTACCTTGGCCCTGACAAAAGGTGAGACGCTTTCCCTGAAGCCAAAGGTAGCTCTTTTCCACTCCTGAGTCTCTTCCTAGTGCAGGGCTGAGGCCAGACACTCTAACGTTTAAAGGAAGTTTTGTGGATAAACCAACTTCTTTTGGTTCTGAGGACTCTCATACTCAAATGCTGCTGTTGGAAGATGTCCCTGATGCTGAAGGATGGTGACTATGCCGAGTTAAAGACTTGCATTCTATACCTTTGATGTTGCTTCCAAAGACTCCATATTGTAAAAAATGGAAAAAGATACCCCTCTGCGAATGGCAGAAGTCCAACTGGTTGTGCCTTTAACCAGTGAAAGAAATTGTTGGCTTAGTTTGCAATAAATGAAGGTACTAAAGAAATCCCACTGTGGCACAGCCATGCCTTTATGGCTTGCATTCTGAATATCGCACCATGTTAATGTCTTTTTTTTTTTTTTAAACCAGAGCGCAAATACTATACTGATATCTTCAAGTTGACTTGTACCAAAAAAAGACAGAAACTATGAGGGGAAATTGCTGCAGAAGCCTGAGGAAAATAAAAATTACAGGGGAGCTAGCCCAAGTGTTGATAGAAAAGAAATGAGCCTACATTAATTTGCTATGTAAAAGATCTTTCTGCAGAAACAAGAAATAAGTCATTATTTACCTCAGTAAAAAGCCTAGACTGTCAGCCGTTTAATGTTGAATATATGCAGGAAGCATAACTCGCACAGGCATTCTGCTCTCTATGGGAAATGTATAAAGACATCAGAAAAGGAAGTCATCAATTTCTAAATTCCCAGCTTCTTTTCCGCTGCCTTTCCTGAGAGACCTGTTGTCTACTGTACTTCGTGTGTACCGTCTCAATTCTCATACCAGCTGTAATGACTAGCCGTCAAACTTTTGTACTTTGTGAGTTTTCTTTCCCTGCAGTATTTTTGCAGCTCTCAAAATTAACTCCAGTATAAATAATAATGAATGACTTTATATTTTCCACCAACTAGACTTGCTTGTATTTGTCAGTGGTTGCTACAGTAGCAATCCCATTCTTCTGTAGTGTATAATTTTAAAGACTTCTAAGAGAAAATTAGAATGAAGAAATGAACAGCAAGAATTAATTCTACATGGAAAATAGATATATATTTGGGTATAATCTATTGATGAAGAGTTCTGGCTATAAAGTGCACTATTGTATGCTGAGCTGCTAACCGGAAGTTAGCCACTTCAAATGCACTCTGGTTCATGGGAGAAAGAGGTGGTTTCTCCTAAAATGGTTTCTAGCCTAGGAAACTCAGTGGAAGGTTGCTGTGAATTGGAATCAGTGGCAGTTTATATACTGATAGCTTTCTTTTTTTACAAGTTGAAAGTAATACTGAAACTGACTTTTCAATGGCTAGATTTTAAATTCTTACCTTTGAAAAGCCTAACCTGAAGAAGTAAGAAGACCAGTCACATAGAAATGTCAGCAGTGTAGTTTTTACTCCTAGCATCCAACCTGTAACCAAAAAGTCTCACTGAATTCTTTTCCTAAGATATGGAAATCGTACCAGTGAGGTTCTAAGATCAGAGGCTTTGGAAGTGATGTCCTTGGAGTCTTCCATTTGTCGTGTTCCCCTACTGGCTGGATGGTGATTTTGTAAGACTGCAAGAGTACAAATCAACTACTCTGTCTCACTGCCTAGGATTCTCCCCTCCCCCCACCCCCCAAAAAAACCCAGCTTAGAACAAAAATGGCCCAGATCCTCCACAAATGCATTAATGTTTTTTACATGTTGCCAACAACTATAACAATTAGACTGAAACAGGGAGAGGAGTACCTTAAGAAACTCTCTTGTGTGGGGAACTCCTATTTTTTCCCCCCAATCCTATCAATAATGTCCTGCAAGGTCCTTACCGTCTGTCCAGGTAAAAAAGGTGGCCTTTAGAAGAAACCAGGATGTGTCTAGTAGGGATGCACGTCAGAATCACTGGGGAAGTGGATTAGGTTTGCTTGTGGTTAGTACAACTACATATGGCTCTCATTGAAGCTGGGAGGGAGGGAATGAGTGCATGTGCATTTGGAAAAGTTTTCTCAGTTCTGAAAAGACATCCCCTTTAACCATCCTAAGCTCATTTTATAATTAAGACAAGCGAGTCTGCCACCTGTCTAAGGTAGGTTGTGTCAGAACTAAAATCCCAGGGCTACTGACTTCTGGTACAAATGTGGGGTATCTCCTGTAAGAACTACTTTAAGTAGAGCCTGGGTGCTGTGCTGTGTTGTTTTTTTGGTGGTTTTGGGTTTTTTTTTAACTTCAGCAATAAAAAAAAATCCTAAAGGTGATTTTTGAAATCCATGTAAGAAGTCACTATCAAAACTGATACTCTCTAATTAAAATATCATGTCCTATGGCTATTCCAGCCCCCAAAGTTTCTTATCCATCTTGTTAAGTGATGAAATCTTAGCTCTATCTGCTGCCCAATCTGAGGACGGTGACTTAGTCATTTAATTATTTATCGCTGGTCCGTGTGAAAACATTTAGAATGGCTGGCAGCCTCCCAGACCCCGAGTTAAACATTCTACTGCCCGCTGGACTGCTGAGTAGCCAGCTTCACATCAGATTAAGCACATTCTCTTTGTAATGAATAGCTTGGAACCCAAAAACTTCGTTTCGTTACAAAAAATGCAAGGAGTATGTGGGGTTTTTTTTCCCTCTCCCCTAAATGAAAATTATTTTCTGTTTTACTGCCACCTTTCAGATTATGGCTGTCAAATGCTATTTTCTTTGTTGCTGGTGAGTTGGAAGGGAATCAGACAATGAGGGACTTTTGGTACTAATAAAATAAAAAAGGACTCCTACAAGGTCAGACACAATGCTGCCTAGAGATGAACATTCATGAAGTTGAAAAAAATTGACATTTCATTAACATTTTAAATTACAAAGGCAGGTCTACAAATAACCAATTTTTGTGTGTGTTTGTTCTCATCACGTTTTCCAAACAACCCCCATACTGTTTCCTTACTATTTCTCTTTTTTTCCATTTTGACGATAAGCTAAATGTAATCTGTAGCAACCATTTCAGCTGAACCCTACTTTGTCATTAAAGTTGTCTATAGATCTATGCACACAAACTCCACGTAATATAACTTTATGTAACATTAGAGCACTCTGAGCTTCACTGCTCAGCTATGTTGCAAACCAGCTCTTAGACTTGCCATCCTTATGCTGCATCTGCATGAAGTAGAAATTAGCCAATAAGAAATGGCAATATAGAGATATATAATATTTAATGGTTAATATGCACTAGAGATGAGGATACACTTACTATATTTCACTTTTCATTTTTTTCAAACATGTTTTGGAAAGGTCTGTGAAGTTACAAACAAAAGTATCAAGTGTTGTAGAAGAAAATGGTGAGTTGACTACTGAAGAGCTGGATCTGAGAGCTCCATACGCTCAACGGAGCTGGCTGCTGAGCGGGCTGCCAGTTGAGAGTAACTGACAAGCAGGTGCCTGGAAAATGACAGGCAAAGACCTGCTCTCCGTATAATAGCATTATAGCTTCAGGTCATTCATGATTGAGGAGACTATGTTTTCTAGGAGAGAAGTCGTGTAGCATCAGTGTTTGAAGAGTGTTACGTATTTAATCACATTCATCACAAAGTTACAGCACTTAAAATGGTTTTTATTAACAGAATGCTTTTTCAAACAGAAACTTTCAGAATTTGTTCTTGTGCAGTTTGCAAATATAACAGCTCTAGATATATTTTTGATAAAAGAAATCTATAAAACATACTTTTAAAATTCCAGAGTTTTAAATGTCTTTTCTTTTGTGAATGTGCTTTTATCGAATGCCTGGAGCACTCAGAAATGTACAGTTTTGGAGTTCTCAAAGAATCAGCCACCAGTGAAGAACATTGCCTTGTGATGCTTCAGGATCCCTGAACTCGGACAGTTGTCCTTCCTGCATTGCCTTCGTCCAGCACCACGGGGCCCTAAAACTATGCTTCCCATTTTCTATGATCCTTTACCGGTGTTTGCAAGCATGAATGGACAATGAACGAATGCTCTCCTGCTTGTCTTACTTGTTTCTCTCATTGAGCTACTTTTTAATAAGTTATTATGTCAAAACTGTCTTACTCGTCAAAATTTCATTCTTGCAATGAATTTGTATCCAGATCACAAGTAAAATTCATTAAATCATTCAAAATCAACTTGAGAATGTTTTTCATTAACTTGGAAACTGAAGTCTAGATATCTATCTGAACAGTAGGTTACAACTTGTTTAAAGCCTGTTATTTAAAGTTCATTGTAATAATTGAGTACCTTAAAACAAAAGAAAGAAAAAGAACAATTCTTGTTTTAAATAGTCTCACTTACAAATCAATTATGTCCCTTAGAATAGTATTTACATGTCAGAATTTGAGTTTTATGTTTATATTTTTTTGGCAAAATGGCTATTTTGCTTTCTCCCTTTAATAAAATGAGGTGAAGCGTGAAGCTTCTTGTAAGCAAGCTAAATATAACAGTGAACATTTAAAAAACAAAACTTAAAAGGAAAAAAGGATATTAAGTAAATGAAAACAAATAGAGTAAATTAGCACAGCAAGTACATTTATTTACTCCCAAACTTGTCTTTAAAAATTTCTTTCACTTAAAAACAAAAGAGAGAAACAAAATTACTGACAATTTAATGTTACTTCAAGCATGTATTTTCTCAATTTTCTTCTTAACAATATTTAAAAAGCTAATAAACCTCTATTGCTAAATCCAACTCAAATGTAAAATTCTATACTTAAGACTGCCCTTTTAATGTACTTTAATAGATTTTCCGTTACATTTAAATATGTGTAGTAAGTTGCCATTGTTATTGCACATGACTGGCTGACTCTTGTTCCTTCTAACAATTGTATTTTGAGCTGCTGAGAAATTTTTATTGTGTTTTGTTTTCTACAAAAGAAAAGTAGTAGTTTGCATTCCTTTCAATTTGTTTCCCTGAAGTAATCTATTTTGAGTTTTTGTTTTTAGTATTTATTTTCCAGAGAGCTGTGGTGGCCTAGTGTCAAGAAGCTGTGCTGCACTCAGGCCAAGACGACCAGCTGCTCCACAGGTGAAGGATAGGCAAACTCCTCCCATGCAAACAACTGCGTCTAAAAACCTGCCAGTGGGTCAGTTATGGGTCAGTTCTGACTTGATGGAACACAATGACATCAACTTTAATTTTCCTCTATTCATTGAGGAGATTTGTTATTGCACTAGTTGTTACTCTCAATCCCCAATTCATGTAAAACCAGGGCCAGAGAGTGCAGATGAAGACTTTGAAAATATAGTATACTTCCAAGAAATGACGCTGCTGTAACCTAAATGTTTGTTGAACTATTCCTGTGTGAGGAAACAAAATAATCCAGTTACTGACTTGCCCTGAAATCCACAACCAATTGTTGTTGTTGTTATGTGCCGTCGAGTCGTTTGCGACTTATAGCAACCCTATGTACAACAGCCCTAAACCCTCTCTATCCTGTGCCAATCGCATTGCTGCTGACACACCCATCCCGATTACCCCAGTCACTGAA
>NW_006399970.1:3868199-3892783 GCF_000299155.1 Elephantulus edwardii
GTTACCCATGGTGGACAGTGTTTGGTGGAGCTCCCCGATTAAAACAAGCTTGGAAGCAGGAGTGGCATCCACTTCTGAAATAGCTTGCCTCCAGAAACTATGAACGTGGAGAAACGATGAAAGTCATACAGGTGTTTAGGTCTTTCATTCATAGGGTCCCTATGAGCTGTTTACAACTCAACAGCATCTAACAACAACAACAGTCTTGGACCATCCTCAGGCTTCATGTCTAGTGAGAATATCACAGAAAACAATATCTCTGGGCTTCTAGACATTGAAGTTAGGAGAATAAATATGCAGTAGGATAAGTGCTGATTATTAAGGGAACATACATGGTATGATGGCACTATAATGAAATAATAAATATGTTGTGTGGAAAGATCATGGATTGTCACAGAAAAGATAGTTAAGGTGATTTTGAAGGATCTGGAGCTCTGATGGCCTAGTGGGTAAGGAGTTGTGTTGCCAACCCAAAGGCAAGTGGTTGGAAGGCAGCTTCTCTGCGTGAGGAAGGTGAATAATTTACAGCTTCTGGAAACCCACTCAGGGTCAGCTGAATCAGTTCCAGCTCCACAGCAATGAGTTGGTGATGGTGTTGAAAGTTGTTGTTGTTTGTCATCGAGTCACTTACGACTCATAGGTGATGAAAGTAGAGTTATAAATATTCTTCATTGAAACACTTTGGGGGGTTCTGCATGACTGGAAAATAGGGAGAGAGGCTCTGATAAACTACATCTTACTGGATTATGGGCAAGAGCCCTAGAGGTGCAGGGAGGTAAGGATTGTGCTGCTAACCAGGAGGTTGGTGGTTTGAATTATCCCAATACTCTGAGGAAGAAAGATGGACAGTATCCTCCTCTAAAGTTGCACAGCCTTGTAAACCTGGTTGAAGATCACAAGGCTGAAACTAGCTGGCCAGCCATGCATTCTGCTTTGTCAGGAGGTAGAATCCTGGTTTGTCAGGAGGTAAAATCCTTGGGCAGTGCCAATACCATTTCACACACAGATGCTTGGGTAGAAGTTCTGGCTGGTCTTCTGAAAAAGTGGGTATTGAAAACCTACTTTGTTTTATGCAGACACCAACTGAGTCTCAGCCCCCCTTACAGAAGTGCACATTTAAATAAAGCATATTTGCTGTACCGAAACAAAGCAAAACTCACCCTACGGGGAGCACAGTTCTGCTCTGTCATGTAGGTCACTGTGAGTCAAAATCAACAACAATCAGGAGGTGAGGTCAGAAGAGGTAGAAAAGATGTGTGTTATACAGAAACTTTGATTTTGACCTGTACCTTGGGAAGGCTGTTTCGATGGTAAATGGATCTGATCAGATCTGTCATTTACAAAGCTCATCGAGAGCCGGAACGAAGCCCCATGTCAACCCGTGTTAACTGCCATAATGATGTTAACTTCTATAATTATGTAACAAGTCATAGTTCCTTAATTAAAGATTCCACGACTTTAGCAGTAAAAACAAATAGCAGATGAGATGAGAGGGATGCTCTGCCCTTTTTCATCCTGAAAGGCTGGTCTAACAAATCTGGAGAATTATTGAGGACATCATCTGAGGACCTTTCTGGAAACAAGCCTGGGTTTCATTCTAGCTCTACCATTCTAGCTGTATAACCTTATGTCTGAGTTTCCTCATTTGTAAAATAGACACATGTTGTTGTTGTTCTGTACCATTGAGTCAGAACTGGCTCATAGCTGACCCTCCAGTAGGTTTCCAGAGGCAGCTAATTGCACAGGAGGAGACTACCCATCTTTCTCCCATGGTGCTGCCAGTGGCCTCAAACTGAGTTACATATGGTAACATCTATTTCAAGCGATAGCTGTGAGCACTAAAAATGCATATATGCCATCTCAAGACCATCTCCCAAAGACCTTCAGGAACTCACACGTAGTTGAAATTGGTTGCACTGTTGCTTGTTGAAAATAGAATGCATGTCAAAGAAAGTTACTGGTGCCTTTCAATCAGCCAGTTCTGGGGAAAATTGAAAATGACTTGGGTTTGTGTTAATTGCGATTTGGGAATAGCTTAGAGAAGCAGGAGTTTGCTCTGGATTCAGATTCTCTCAGGAAGTGAGGTAATTTGATGATTGGGTGCCTTAATGGATCTCCTTTAGAACCGAAAAGGATAAAACAAAGCCAACGCTGTCATTGGCACAACAGCAACCATCACTGGGATCAAGAGGGTACTTAGTGCTATGTACTGGGACGTCACTTTTGTCTGCACTTAGGCAAGATCGACCCTCTTTCTTCCTAGCCAAAAGAATGTCTTTTTCCAGGCACTAGTCCCTCCTCATATGTCTTGGAGAAAGTGCAGCCAGAGTGCTGCTTGGAGACAAGGATGAAGCTTCATCTCACATACTTTGGGCATGTTGTCAGGGGAGGATATTCCTTGGAAAGGGACATCATGCTTGGAAAAGTGGAGGGTCAGTGGAGAGGATGAAGACTCTCAGTGAATGAGGAGGACTTTAACTGCTTGCTACAGAAGATCAAAGACGATTGCCTTTAATATGGATTGTATTTCAACATGAAGAAAACAAATGTTCTCACCACTGAACTGATAAGCAACATCATGATGGAGAAAAAATAAAGGTTGTCAATGATTTAATCTTATTTAGATCCATAATCAGTATACCTTTGGTACCAGCAGTCAGAAGATCAGGAAATGTGTCACATGGGGTAAATTCTCTGTCAAAAACCCCTCCAAATTACTGAGAAGCAATGGTGTCATCTTGAAGACTAAGGTGCACTTGATTCAGGTAATGGTCTTTCAATCGCTTTATATGCTTCTGAGAGCTGGAGTATGAATAAGGATGACAGAACAATCGATGCCTTGGAATTGTGGTGTTGGAAAAGATTACTGAATATCCCATGGTCTGCCAGAAAGATAAAAATATATATGTGTCTTGGAGAAAGTGTAACCAGAGTGTTCTTTGGAGGCAAAGATGACAAACCTTCCTCTCATATCCTTTGGGCATGTTGTTAGGAGAGACTATTCCTTGGAAAGGACCATTGCACTTGGAGAAGTGAGGGATTAGCAAGGAGAGGAAGACCCTTGATGAATGATAGTGACTGCAGCAATGGGCTCAAGTCTGTCAAAGATGATGAAGATCACACGACATATGACAGAGTTCACATCTGTTGTCCATAGGAGCACTATGAGTCTTATTTGACTTGACAACACCTAATAACAACAGTCCCTGCTGACAACATGTCCAAAATATGTGAGAGGAAGTTCAACATCCTGGCCACTATGGAACACCCTGGTTGCACTTCCTCCAACATAGACTTATTTGCTCAGGCAAAGAGATGAAGACCTTCAACGAAATGGATTGACACATGGACGTAACAGTGGAAAGGAGAGTGTGGGAGATGTGGGGATAGGGCAAGGTTTCTGTCTGTCATTCACAAGGTCGCTATGAGTCATAGTCAACGCAGCAGCATCTAACAGCAACAGCAGACAACATTATGAAAAAATCTTCTTTTGTGTCTCATTCTGTCAGGGATGTAGAGTGACCTTGCTTCATGTTGATACAATGGAATGTTCAACAGAACACCAAGACCTCACTGATAGTGACAAGCGAACTCCTGGAAGCCAGCTACTCCTTCTCCCTTAACACAATGCCTGGCATCAAGTTAAAACTTAAAAACATTTACTGAGGAATTATAGCACTGAGATTAGCTCTACAGCTCGTTCTGACCCTAACACAGTGTCACGGTCGGCTGATGTGTTTTTGAGATTGATTTGACAATGTTGTCCTTCTTTACCAATGACAGCTGATTCTTAGCACATTCCCGCTCTTTCTCTCTGAATTGATTTGTCCTAGGGTTTAGACTTTTTGCTTGGAGTCAATATTTTCCAGACTTGAGACAAAAACAGAATGTTAAACTTCTAACAAGAGATTCTTTGCATATTTTTGCCAAATTTAAATAAAAGAGGGTTTTTTTTAACATCTAGTCATTTCAACATCTCTATGTTATGAAAATATGACACTGAATTAGAATCTTTATCACATACATACTATGACTAATGGTAAATATTTTAGTTTGTTCTCTGATCCTTGCCATATAGCATGAAAGTAGGTTCCTGATAGCCTTGCTATTTTATCCTTAACACCCAGTGAAGTGCCTAGCACAAAGAAACTGAATAGCTCAACATAGAGAAGGGACATTGACTTTGGGAAGTCATGTTTAAACCAACACAGATTGGATACTAGATTCCAAATACAATTTTAGGCACCGCACAAATGTGAGAATTAGACCCTCACAGAAATCCTGGGACATACAGGGTAGAACTCCTATAAGTGCAATGGTTGTTAAGTTCTTGATTGCTAACTGAAAGATTGGCTGTTCAAACTCAGTAGTTGCTCTGTGGGAGAGAAAGTTTTGGTAATCTGTTCCCATAAACATTGCAGCCTTCAAGATTCTTAAGGTCCTCACCACTAGGCCAATAGGCAACATCATGATAGATGGAGAAAAGATTGAAGTTGTTAATGATTTCATCTTTCTTGGATTAACAATCAACACCCTTGGTAGCAGCAGTAATGAGATCAGGAGATGGTATTACATTGGGCAAGTCCACTGGTCAAGGACTTCTCTAAAATACTGATGAGCAATGATGTTATTTTAAAGACTAAGGTGCACCTGTCTCAGGCTATATGGTCTTTTTATCACGTGCTATGCATCTGACATCTGGAAAATAAATAAGAATGACAGGAGGGGAATTGATGCCTTTGAGATGTGATGTTGAAGAAGAACTCTGAATATCCATGGACTGCCGGAATAATAAACAAGTTTGTCTTGGAAAAAATGCAGCCAGAGTGCCCCTTGGAGGCAAAGATAGTGAAGCTTCTTTTCTCATACTTTTGGCATGCTGCTAGGAGAGGCTATTCCTTGGAAAGGGAAATCATTCTTGGAGAGGTGGAGGGTCTGTGAAAAGGAGGAAGACACCCCCCCCAATGAGATGGATGACACATTATAGATGAACCACTATGAGGTGTGATTGATTAGATGGTACCTAACAACAATAACAACACCTCTGTCATATAATTTGGAAATTAATAAATAAATCCTAAATTAATAAAATCCTAAATAAATCCCACATCTGTGAGGAAATTTTGACTTAAGATGTATGTAAGTTTCTTGCTCTTCTCACCCTCTCATTGCCATTGAGTTGGAACAAATCCACAGCTAGTTTGCCAGAGGATTTTCAAAGACTGTAAACCTCAGTCAACATTGCCCATTTTCCTCCCATAGAGCAGCTAGTGTATTCAAATCACCTGCCTGTGGGATGTTAACACAACTCCATAACCACTAGGCCACTAGAGCTCCCCACTGGCTCTTTTCGGAAGGTATAAAGATAGGATTTGACTTTTTCAAACACCTAATAAGCTTGTGCCTTGGGGACTATTTATTGTATTGGAGATTCAGTTTATCACAAGGAATTGTTTCATTCTGTCACATCTACTCTTCCATTCATTTTTCTCTGTGTCATCGTCAGTCACCTGAGTCCCAAATAAATACAGCTATATCCTAACTCTGTACTTGCAATTACTTATTAAATGATTCTAGTTGTTATGTGCTATTGAGTCATCTGCAACTCATAGTGACCTTTTTACAACAGCACTGAACTCTGTTCTATATTGAGCCAATTTCATTGTCTCACACACCTACACCCATTTCCCTGGTTACTGAGTCAATCCATCTCATCCAGGGTCTTCGTATCTTGTACTGTCCCTTGACTCTTGCAAGCATGATGTCCTTCTCCAGTGACTGGTCCCTTTTAACAACACGTCCTAAGTATGTGAAACAGAGCCTCAAAATCCTTGCCTTCAAGGAGCAACTTGGTTTCACCCTCTCCAAGACAGACCAGTTTGTTCTCCTAACAGTCCATGGTATGTTCAATACTCTTCTCCAGCAGAAGCTTAAAATGATGCCATCTATTTTTGTATTATATTTATTCCCACAAATTTCAAATGCATATGACCGAAAGATCTTCCATTCTTTACAATTTAGCTCTCTTGCTCTATAACAGTCTTATGCCGCATCTTTGCTTTCCTGTTCAAATGTCTAGCACTAATGCATCCTTACTCAAAACTAAACCCTCTGCTGTCAAATTGATTCAACTCACAGTAACCCATCATCCAGTTCCTGGGGCTGTCAGTGTGGACAGGAGGAGGCTGCTCCTTCTCCCACGGAACAGCTGGAGATTTCAGTCCATCAGCTTGCAGTTAACTGCACAGAGGAACGAACTCCCCCCAGCTCCTGTGCCGTGGTCACTATCACTGCTGTGCTGATGGCCATTGTTGTGGTTGTCCTGATCCCTCTCATTGAGGGTCTTTATGTCCTTTGCTGACCCTCTGCTTTTTCAACCATGACATCTCTTTTCCAGGGACTAGCTCTTCCTCACAGCGTGTCCAAAGCACTTTTACTCAGGAAGTTATTGCCATCAAGTCAGAGTCAACTCCTAGCTGACCTTCCATTCAGTCTCCAAGACTGTCAGTCATATGAGAGGAGGCTGCCCACCTTTCTCCTGAAGAGCCGCTGGTGGATTGAACTGCGTGGCCTTTGGGTTCACAGTGCAGCTTCCTACAGACCAAGTCACTAGAGCTCCCTAGTGCTGGAAAATTCCAGCAGCATACAAACATTTCCCTCTGCCTTCCATCATCAAACAAAAGAATAATCCTCCCTTGGCCTCATCTCTTTTTCCTGTTGTTTCTCTTGCTCCTTCACAGAAAACAATCCAGAGCTTCTCCCCATTCCAGCTTACTCTGTGGACCCTGACTAGATTTTTGTGCCCCTGCCCTCTTGATCTTGCTAAAGATAATGAAAAAAAAATTGCAGCAGTTCATTGAAGGGGAACTGCTAGAAATTCCTGCTGCATTCAGGCAAGGAAGTGAAACTATTTAAGCTGCATTCAGAAGAGGAGAGAGATCATTGCTAGATTCAGCTGTATTTTTGCAGGAAGCAGAGAATACCAGATAAATGTTTACCTGTGTTTTATTGACTGTGCAAAGGCACTTGACACTGTAGAGCACAGCAAATTATGGATGACGTTATGAGGAAGAGAATTCCAGAGCATTTAACTGTGCTTATGAGGAACTTGTGTATTGGCCAAGAGAAAATCTTTAAAAAAACAGGGGAGGCTGCATGGTGTAAAATCAGGAGAACTGCACATCAATGTTCATATCTTTTCACAATACTTATTCAGTTTGTATGCTGAGCAAATAATCAGGAAACCTGGACTATATAGAGAGTATGGCATTGGGGTTGGAGAAAGACTGATGAAACACCTGTAATATGCAGATGACACAATCTGGCTCACTTATTGATGAAGAGCAAAGACTGTATGTAGTCTTCAGCATAGATCATACCTCAGCTTGAAACAAAAATCCTCACAGCTGGACCGATAGACAGCATCATGATAAAAGATTAAACATATTGAAGATTTTCTTTTACTTGGATCCACAATCCATGCCTATAGAAAAAGCAAGTTTGTTTTTTTTAAAAAAAAAATAAAATAATGTATTAGGGAAATCGACAGCAATAGACAGTGATAAAGTGCTAAAGAGCAGGGATGTCACTTTGAGAACTTAGGTGCATAAGACCCAAGCCATCATGTCTTTAATCACTTCATGACTGTGAATATTGAACAATGAATAAGGAAGACCATAGGAGAATCAGTGCCTTTGGAATTTGATGCTGGCAACGAGCATGGACTTAACCATAGACTGTCAAAAGAACAAACATCAGTCTTGGAAGAAGTGTATCCACAATGCTTTTAGAATTGAGGATGGCGAAACTTTGTCTCACGTGCTCTGGGCAAGTTATCTAGAGGGGCCTTCCTTTTCCACAAGAAGAAAATGGGCAACAATGAATGGATGGAAATCCAAGTTTTCTGTAAACTTTTTAAAAATATCAATAAAAAAAATTAAAAAAAGAGAAAGACAACATACTTGGTAAAGTAGAAGATCAGTGAAAAAGAGTAAACCCGTTAGTAAGATACTGTTGTGTTAAGGATTTATTGTTCAGAATGGTTTTCCTGGCCATTGACTCTGACTTTACCATGTGTGTGGGTGGAAATTCTAGTCTATCTATCCACAAGAAGATTGGCTAGTCTCACAATTAAACTGAATAATTCAGAATTTGAGAATCTTACCACCAGCAAAGAAGTGACATGCATATCTGCTCCCTGATCCACCCAGGAACAGCAGAAAATCAGAGATTTAATATGAGACAGAGCTGACCTGGGGGCTGCTACCACCCAGAACCAGAGCTAGAAGCCTCCACCCAAGTTCATGAGAGGCCTGGGACAGGTGACGGTGGTGGGGAGCTTTCATTTTTTCAGTCAGGACTAAGAGCTTTGTAGCCTAGCCTAAAGCCATGAGGCTGAGGGCTGAAGGGCCTGTGAGCATACTAAAGAAGCTGTCATATTTGAGAGATTGTATCTTGTTGCCAAGTGACATTGTGTCCTGTTAATTTCCCTAATAAATCTCATGATCATGAGCATGATTCTGTGTGCTCTGTGAGCTATTGCAACAGATTTTGGACCCAGTAGAGCAGGAAGACTGGTGATGGAATTAGTAGAAGGAAGTGTGGAGTGTGGGGAACATGTCTGACCTGGGGATTGGTTTTGTGTTATGGATAATGATGATGATGATGGGGGCAGTTGCCCCTTGTGATGTTGGTAGAGGTCAGATGTGGTTATCCTCACATGACCTTTGCTCCTTTTCAGATGGATCAACCCAGTGGCTGTAACAACGAACTCAAACACAGGAACAATTTTGAAGATGGTTCTGGACAGGATAATGTGCTGTTCTGTTGTGCATAGAGTTGCTAAAAGTTGGAACCAACTCAATTGCATCTAATAACAATAACAACAATGGCTTTTATCAAAATTACTAAATTCCCTCCTCCTTGCCAAATCAGTGATGATTTCCCTGTGTTACTGTACTGCAGCCTTTGCAAAGTGGATCATTCTATCTTCTAAGTACAGTATTTTCTCTTGTCAGCAGACTCTCCAATTTCTTGCCAATTGTTATACCCACTGCCTCCACTTCTCTTAACTCTTGAATACTGGTGTGTATCTGGGCTCAGAAAAAGCCCTGGCTGTGCTCTGGCTAACCTCTTGGCTGCTAACTGAAAAGGTGATGTTTGAACCCACCCACTGCTCTAGGAGAGAGATGTGGCAGACTGGATCTGTAAACTACAGTATTGGGAATCTTGTTTGGGAATGGGGCGTGGGGGATGGTTCTCCTCTGTCCTATAGGGTCACTATGAGCCAGCATAGATTTGATTGCAATGTGCCTCAGTCCCAAGCTTTATGGTCTTTTCTTTCTCTACCCAATTTCATCCAGTCTCTCAGTATAGATAGCGTCCATCCATACATTAATATTGCTACCTCTGACCTTTTCATTGAGCTTTGAATTTGGATATCCAAACATTGCCTTGAGTTCTCTATCTTCTACTAGAAGAACAAACAGACATTTCACACGAAAATGACCCCATTATTTTATTCTATACTTCGAGGAGCATAGTCATTCTGCCCACCTCGACCAGCCACTGATAAAAAAATAATCATCTCCAAACTCCTTCATAATGAACAGAAGGATGCTGCTACTGTTGAGTCAAAACATCAGTAAATCATCAATGGAAGTCAAAACAGAAACAGACACTGTCATATGAGGAAAGCCTCTTTGCACACACTTGAGGATTTCTCTTGACCTTTGATCTACATAAACAAGTACAATTCCTGATGTGGCTGATAAATAAATGGTAACATAGTATTGGGTGTGTGAAGTGAGGCAGACCAAGACTGCAGGCTACTTTGAAAACGTGTAGATTTCCGATAGGGTTCAATTTTAGACCTCACACAGACTGTCCTGAACACAACACAGGAAAGAAAAACACCAGAAACATTTCTATCCTTTTTGTGTTTGTCCAAAGCAGAGTTTAGAAGATGACCTGAACACAGTGCTTCATTTAGATACCACAGGATAATCTTTTGTCTTTTTCCAGGTAGAATGCAATTATTTTTCAAATGAGTGTAAGAACAAAATTTACCATTACTTAATGGAAGAATGTGTAGTACATTTACAAAGCATTTAAAAGTGGAAAATGTAGAATAATTACCACCCTATTTACCTTATGTCTTTCTTATGAAACATTTGTTTTCCAATGGAAACTCTTTTGTTCAAAATGGCTAAGAGGAAACTGGTTGCTCAAGAGCTAAATTAAAGTTTACCAATTCATGAATTAAGGGTTTTCAATCTAATGTCTAGCCATGTTCCTTCTGCTGCTGATTTTCACTAGGTCTCTACCTTTTTTACCTGTTGTTATTAGATATCCTCAAGCCAAGTACAACCCATCATAACTCGTAGAACAACAGACCTGAGCTCTGTCCTGCACTGTGCCGTTCTCATTATCTCTGACACACTTGAGCCCATTGCTTCAGTCACTGGGTCAGTTCATCTCATTGAGGGTCTTCCTCTCTTTCGTTGACTCTACATTTCTAAGCATTATGTCCTTCTCCAAGGAACAGCCCCTCCTAGCATTCTAGTCAGTATCGTTAGGAGGAAAACAAATGATAAACCAGATTAGAAAAACTTCATTAGAAATGGGTTATTTGCATTTAATCTATCTACTATTTTTATTACCTGCAAACAAACAATATGGAAAAACTGGAATTTTACTATGTGTTCAAAACAATGGTGTGAGTTTTGCCAGACAGGTTGGGAATAATACCATTCTAGGGAAAAAAAAAATAAGCAGAAATGAATAATTTGTATTCAACCCCCCTTCTTTGTGATGGAAGATAAAACAAACTTATTTTTCTTCTTTTATCAATTATTTGTCCATTATCAATGGATTAACATATACTAGAAGCAAATGAGAAAGAATGACATTTTTGAATGTCATTATTATTTGCCATTTTAGTAACAGTAACTGGGGCAATGGCGGTAGGTGTGTTGGAGTCAGTGAGACTGGCTCAGGACAGGGTAGGCTTCAGAGCTGCTGTACATAGGGTCACGATGAGTTGCAGGTGACTCGACAGAATAGAACAACAACAGATAGTAGACTATTTATACAGCAAGTCATTATGCTGCAAGCTGGTCAAATAATAACTAAGGAGCCCTGGTGGTGTGGAGTTAAGTGTAGGAATAGACTTGATGACACCCAATAATTAGTGTGATTGTTTCTATTATTAAGAGTGGGTGCTGGATATGACCTCTTTAGCCTGGGCTCTCCCTATGTCTTGCAACATCAGTTGTCCAGCACTGGTGGGTGAAGCTGGTTTGATCAACTCTGTCTGGTTCTTATCTTTCACTTGTTCTTGCAAATCCGGCCCCTTACTGCTGCCACTGCCCATCAGTCTGCAATTCAGAGAGGAAGTTAGGGGGCAATGAGAACTCTCTAAGCACTCTTCCTTTGAGTGATAAGACTGTGGGGCAGGGTGGCCATGGGGTAGGATGGCCGTGGGGCAGGAGGCTGTGGGGTAGGGGGCTGTGGGGCAGGGGGCCATGGGGCAGGGGGCTGTGGGGCAGGGGGGCTGTGGACAGGGTGGCTGTGAAGAGCAGGGATGGGGCCAAGGTGGCAACAGCAGGGGCACTGACTTCGTTTACTTCTCTGCTGGCAAGTTTTAAATGAGCAGGTGTTACTAGCCCCTGTTGAGTCAGCCATGACTCATGAAGCTCTCGCAGATCATTTGTCTTCATCTGTAAACTTTGCTGAAACCTGTTCATCATCATAGCAACAGGCTAAGACAGGTGGGTGGAGGCATCCTTGAGGGGTATTAGCCAGAAAGCCAGCCTGGGGTTCCTGCATGCAAGGCAAGAATCCTTCCACTGAATCACACCGTTTCTGCAGAGAGAATGGAGCAAATGAGTTACACAATTTCCTTTCTGTGGTGTGTTTTTTTTTCCTCTCCAATGAGTCAGGGTATATAAAAATATGATGGATAAATAGATTTTTTTTTTTTTTAAAGTAAGCTTGTGGATCTCGGAAGCAGTAAACATTAGTGGAAATGTGGAGGGAGATGTGAAAATTAGGAGGGCTATTCAGATCTGTTGTTCTTCCGGTTGCTGTGAGTCCTAGTTGACTTGATGGCACCTGAAATAACCACATTTCATCAGAACTCTGGTGACTTAGTGGTAAGGAGGTGCGCTGTCCTTCAGCTGCTCTAAAGGGAGGAGGTTCAAGTCCACCAGCCGCTCCTTGAGAGAGAGATGGGCATTCTCCTCCTGAGCCATTGACAGCCTCTGAAAGCTGTTTGGGGGTCAGCTAGCTTGAAGGCAGTGAGGTGTTTTAGAGTGACACAGTCCATGGGGAGCTGTTCTGCTAATCTAAAGGCCATGTCTCTCTGGTGGTTCGAATCTACCAGCAGCTTCTAGGGAGAAGGATGTGCAGTCTCCTCCTGTGTGATTTTCAGGCTCAGAATCCCACTGGAGCTTCAGTTATGTGTCAGCTCCTCCTCTAAAGCAACGAATGAATGAGTGGTCCCTTCAAAGGGAGACTAGTCGGCCCAATCAATTCACAATCAGCTGTTTACCCAAAGGTTATGGGCATGAACCCTCCCAGTGGCTCTGCAGAAGGAAAGGCCTGAGAAAGTGTTACCTGGCAACCTACTTAGTAAACATTGTAGCCCAGAAGACCCACGAGCAGTCAGTCTTACCCTGTAACATGTGGGAGGAACAGTGTGGGGGCCTAGAAATGCAAACTGGAAAGAGTGAGGCAGTACTTCTAAGGTTCAACAGCTGGAATAACGAGGTAGGTAAGCTAGGAACGTTAATGAAGTAGCCAGGGGCTCCCCTCCGCTGTGTGTGAGGAGAGAGTTTTTAAAAAAGTGTTGGGGGATGGGGAGAAAGAGGAGAGGCTTTCGGTAAGTGTCTGGTGGTGGCATTGTCCCCACTCACCCAGAACGCTCTGAGCAGTGTGACTCCTTTTAGTCAGGAGAACAAGCACCTATTGTTTAGGCTTAAACAGCTCTAAGTGTTTCTTCTAGAGATAATTAATTTAATTAAAATGGTCCCTGAAGCTAAACTCAGCTCCATTTTGAGCGAGGCACACATTCCTTGCAGCAATCCAACACAAGGCCATTGAGAGGCAGCAAGCTGTAAGCCCTGTAAACTTACAGCCCTGGGGCCTGCCTCTCTCAGTCGCCTTTTCACGCCCACTGCAATGTGGGTCCCAGCTGGGCGCTGGGGTCCAGCCTCTTCTGCTGCTGGTTCTGACACAGCACAGGAAAGGGTTCTTTCATCTGTGGATTTAATTCCAGAAATGCTGGCGGGCATTTTTTTTTCCTGTCTGGTAGTTTAAGGAAAAAGAGAAATTTGGCTCCCTGTCTGTATCCAAATGAACAGGCCGCCATGTAGCTTCACTGAGCTGGTGCTCAATTATGTTAAATGAGTGAGTGGATACATGAATGAATATCAGTCCTTTTGATTGCGAATAGAACTTTTGGCCTGTTGTCTCCTGAAGTACGGCAGGAAAGTGAATAGTTTGGCCTTAGGTTAAAACTACCAAACTACCACGGAACCCAGGAAACAATACATCTATGACATTGAGTAGGAAGCTCTGTTGGGGTAATCTGTTGAGAGCTGCATTGCTAACCCAAAGACTGAGTCTCTGGCTGTCTGAATCCACAAGCAGCATAATGGGAGAAAGATGGACAATCACTTCCTGTTCTGTTTACAGCCTCTGAAAGCCACTGTTGTTGTTATGTGCTATAGAGTCGACTGCAACTCATAACAACCCTATGCACAACAGCTCTGAACCCTGCCTATCCTGAGCCAGTCTCATTGCCTCCAACACACTTGCCCCTGTTGCCACAGTTCCTGTGTCAAGTCATCTCATCCAGAGGGACATTTATGAGTCACAGCTGAATTGATGGCACTGAGTCTTCTTCATTTTCTGATTGGCAATGAATGGAATCTCCAGTGGTGATAACAGTTAACATGCTTGGTAGCTAACCCAAAGGCTGGAGGTTCTAGTCCATCATGCAGAAGTACCACATTGGAAAGACCTGGCAATCAGCCTTTGAAAAACCAGCCACTGAAAGTGCCTAAGGAGCACATATGTACTCTGACACTCATCAGGTCACACACGTGGAGTGGTCTTGAATCAAGACACATGGGGTCTTCCAACAGGAGGTTGCCAGGGGTCAGGAGTGACTCTGCTGGAGCTGGTACTAATTGTGAGGGTAGCACTCAGCGGCTTGCCTGTGGTGGATGCAATGTCATGGGTTCATTCCAGATCGTGACATAGGGAGCCAGTCAGTGCAGCAAAGCTGCAAGCAGACTTCAGTTAGAAAGTTCGAGTTCCTGGCTTTCTTCTTCTCTTGGGATCTTAAGCACATGTGTAATCTTGTGATACTGATGGATGCTATGAGCAAAATCTTGAATTGTCCAGGAAGCATCAAAAGAAGGTGGAGGGAATACAGAAACATGGTACCAAAAACCAAGTTGGTTGACACAGAAATATTTCAGGAAGTAGCATATGATCAAGAGCCAATGGTAACAAAGAAGTTCAAGCTGCTCTGAAGGCATAAGCAAAAAATAAGGCCCCAGGAATTGATGGGATGCCAGTTAACTTGTTTCAACTAACAGACTGCAGCCTTGGACATGCTCACCAGGTTGTGTCAAGAATTCTGAAAGAGAGCTAACTGGCCAACTGGCTAAAAAATCCATCTTTGTTCCCATTCCCTAAAAAAGGTAATCCAACAGGGTGTGGAAATTATTGAACAATATAATTAATATTGCATTCAAGGAAAATATTGCTGAAGAGCATAAAATAATGTCTAGAACAGTACATTGTTAAGGCTGTGACACCAGGGATATAATTGCTAAATGTCAGAAGGATCTTGGCTGAAAGCAGAAAATACCAGAAAGGTGTCTATTTGTGGTTTATTGACTATGTAAAGGCATTTGACTGTGTGCATCACAACACATTATGGCTGGCATTGAGAAGAATGAGAATTCCAGAACATTTAATTGTGTTCATGTGAAGCCTATACCTAGACCAAGACACTATAGTCCAAACAGAGCAAGGGAACACTGCTTGTTCAGGACCAAGGAAGGTGTGTGTGTCACGGCTGTCTCCTTTCTTCGTACTTATTCAGTGTGTCTGCTGAACAAGTCACCCAGAAAGCTGGACTTTATGAAGAATGTGGCATCAGAATTGGTGGAAGACCTTTCAACAACCTGCATTTTTCAGATGACACAACCTTGCCTGCTGACAGTGAAGAGGACCTGGAGCACATGCTGTGGAAGATCAAGTACTAAAGCCTTCAGTGTGGATTGCCTCTCATGATCAAGAAAACAAAAATCCTCACCACGGCTCCAGTAGGCAATATCATGAAATACAGAGAAAAAGTTGAAATGGTCAGCAATATTCTTTTACGTGGACCCACAACTGACACTCATGGTAGGAATAGTCTAGCCGTCAAAAGACATTTTGCATTGGAGAAATCTGTCAAAGACCTCCCCAAAGTTTAAGGTGCAGTGATGTCAGTTTAAACAGTAAGGTGTGCATAATCTGATCCATGTCCAAGTTGGACAATGAATAAGGATAATAGAGGAAGAATAGACACCTTTGAGTTGTGTTGTTGGAGAAGAGTACTACATAACCTGTGGACTGTCAAAAAACCAAATAAATATATATTAAAGGAAGTGCAACTAGGGTCCTCCTTGGAGGCAAAGATGGTAAAATTTCATCTCACATTCTTGTTCATGTTGTTAGGACACACCAGTCCAAGGAAAAAGACAGCATTCTTGGCAAGGCAAAGGGCATTTTAAAGAGAGGAAAACAGGATGTATTGACACAGTGACTGAACCAATGGACTCAAGTTTATCAGAGAGGATGAAGATGGCACAGGCTAGGGCAGGGTTCAGATGTACTGTTCATAGGGTCATTGTGTGGGTCATAGTTGGCTCCCTAGTACCTAACCACAAACAAACAAAAGACTGGTGGTTCGGACCCATGCACTTGCACCTCACAAAGAAAGACCTGGTGGTCTGTTCTTTTAAAGAAAAGCCTGTGGAGCGGTTCTGCTCTGACACTTGCAGGGCCACTAGGAACAGAACAGGGAAACACTGCATGGTTCAAAATCAGGAAAGATATACACTAGAGATGCATCCTATCTCTATAGGCTGGGCTCTGTGAGGAGAAATGTGGCACCAGAATTGAAGGAAGACTCATCAACAGCCTGTGTTATGTAGATGACACAACCTTGCTTGCAGAAACTGAGGAGGATCTGAGGCATTTGTTCCAGAAGATCAAGGACTGAAGTCTTCAATATGCATTGAAGCTCAACATCAAGAAAACAAAGATTCTCCCCACTGGACCCATGATGATAGATGGTGACAAGATTGAGATTGATAACAGCTTTAGTTTGCTTGGCTGCACAATCAACATTCTTGGTACCAACAGTCAGGAAATTAAAAGATGCATTAAAAAAAAAAAGACAAAATCAAAAGACTGGAAAAGTCTGCTGTCAGGGACTTCTCTAGGGTACTGAAAAGCAACAAAGTCAGTCTGGAGACTCAGGTGCACCCGGTCTAGGCCGTGGTCTTCGCCATTACTTTCCATGCATTAGAAAGTTGGAAAGGAGGGATGATCTGGAAAGTAGGGACAATTGATACCTTTGAGTTGTGATGCTGGAAAAGAGTATTGAATAGACCATGGACTGCTAGAGAACGAACATATTTGTCCTGGAGAGGGTGAAATCAGGCTGTTCCATGGAGTCAAGGATTCAGAAGCTTCCTCTCACATAGTTTGGGTATGTTGCAAGGACGGTCCAGTCCTTGGAGACAGACATCATGCTTGGAAGGGTAGAGGGACAGAGCAAGAGAGGAAGATCCTGGATGAGATGGATTGACTCAGTAACTGGGGTAATGGGGGTAGGTGTGTCAGAGATAATGAGGTTGGCTCACGATAGAGCAGAGTTCAGAGCTGTTTGTACACAGGGTCACTATGAGTCACAAGCCACCCAACAGCACACAACAACAGCAGGAGCTGGAATGAACTCAGAAGGCAACTGGTTTTAATTTTACTTTTAATCCTTTAATCTTCACTCCTCTGTAACCCCCACATGCCAATCATAGACTCTCGGTGTGTGCTTTTTTGAGCAGTTCCCTCTCTTTTTGATATCCTTGAGTCTTGTCTACCCAGAGAACTGATATGCCCATCTGACTCTGGAACATTCCTGAGCCTCCAGTGTCAAAGAAGCTGTCTCACCTACGAATAACAGATCGGGACCTTGCCCTGTCCTGTGCCATTCTCACTGTTTCTCGTTAACTTGAGCCCACTGATCCAGTCATTGTGTCGACCTCTCTCATTGAGGGTCTTCCTCTCTTTCACTGACCCTTCCAAGCATGATGTCTTTCTCTGAGGACTGGCCTTTCCTGACAACGTGCCCAAAGTATGAGAGATGAAGTTTTGCCCTCCTTGCCTCCAGGGAACACTCTGGTTGCCCAAGATGCAACACTCTGGTTCTCCAAGATGTGTCTCTTTATTCTTTTGGCTGTCCGTGGGATGTTCAGTGCTCTTCTCCAACATCACGACTCCAAGGCATCAGTTCTTCATCTGGCATCCTTACTCCTTGCCCAGCTCAGCGTACAGCCTTGGAAACCCCAGGGGCCAGCTGTGCTATGAATTGCTATGAATTGGAATTGACTGGATGGAAGTGGGGTTGGGACCAAGGCTAGAATTGACAACCTCACTGCAGCTATTCACAGGCCTTGCGATGCCTGGGAGAGGCTCCCAGACCTGGCCTCCTGAAGGCTTCGCCCACCCCCCAGCTTTAGGAAATGAAAGCCAATGAGTTCCTTTTCTTGAACCTTCGCTCCTGTGGGTGACCTGTCACCTTGCTGAGTGATGGCTATTGTCACTGAAAAATCATTAGCGACGGCCAACTTCGGGAGGATTAAATAGCTATCGATCTTTCATTTCTAAGAACGCTTTAGATTGGCAACGCCGAGCAGTCAATTTGTGGCCTGATAGGAAGCAAATAAAAGATTATCGCAATTAAACTCAAACCACTGCCGATTAATTTAATGTGGACGGAAAACTGCAAAATGGTGACTAATACTTATCATAATTACAATGACATTAAGGCGGCTTTGGGGGTTGTTTTTGTTTCTTTGTAAATGGGATTTAAGGAACGTACCCTACGAAGATGATAAATCGAACGGCTTGACGACCAGGTGCAAGTATTCTATTTGTGTGGCATGAAGGGGGACGCTAATCCCTCACTCGCTCTTTTCTGTTTCACAGCTAAACATTTCCTGGTGTGCCCTGGTAATAACAGGCAGCTGTCCTGTCAGCTCCACCGAAAAAAATGAGATAATAAGGCAGGCAAATGATGTCCTTTATGTCCCCAATCCACCACTTCCTGCAGTTTGCTTCTCCAGTGCCTTAAGGAACAAGGATCTGTGCCATGTTCACACTTGTTTCCTTCAGTTTCTTCTTCTTCAAATAAAAGTTAGTTCCAAATTCTTGGTGAATGTCTGCCCCCTCTGGGGGCATTTGGTGGCAAAGGAGGGAGCCTGCTTCATTGCACCAGGACAGAAGGCTTCCAAAGAGCCGCTGAATGGGGCCTGTGAATGGAAAGCCCCAGTCTCCCAGAGACTGAGGTGAGGGGAGCTGGAGCTGGAGCTGCTGGAGGGGTGGGGCCCGCTCCCCCAGAAGACTCTGTTGAGGATGGTTCTGCAGAGCCTCTGGGGCCGCTGGCCCTTTTAGAAGCTGCAACAAGAGCAACAATATCCTATCAGCCTAGTTACAGGCTGCCTGGTGGCCTCAGGGCTGGGGAATTTGAGGCTGGATTGGGAGGGAGTGTGTCACTGCCTCAAAGCTCAGGATGGCACACAAGGGGCATGCTTTCTGGGTTCACACAAAGATGGTAACTCGTGCCAGAACAGCTATCACTGGAACTAGAACCCAGGTGTCCTGGTGACTGGTATGGTTGTTGTTGTTAGTTGTTGTCATGTTGAACATGACTCACAGTGACCTTATGAACAAAAGATCTGGACCCTGTTTTATCTGGTGCTATCCTCACACTTCCTGACACACAAGGGCCCATTGCAGCAGTCACCCTGTCAATCAATCTACCTGGTTGAGGGTCTTCCTCTCCTTTGCATTCCCTCTACCCTTCCCAGCAACATGTCCTTCTCCAAGGAATAGCCCCTCCTAGCAACACGCCCAAAGTATGTGAGGCGAAGTCTCATCATTCATTCCTGCCTCCAAAGAGCACTCTGACCGGTGTGGTAGTGGGGTCTTTTCTGAGGCCAAAGATATATTTCTCAGACTCTTCACAGTTCACATTGAGGACTTAAGAGTGTTGGTGCTGTTGTTGTGTATCATAGAGTCGGAATCAACCCATAACTGACCCTCTGGCAGGTTTTCAGAGCCAGTTTAATCGGTCGGGAGATTATCCAGCCCTCTCCCACGGAGCTGTGTGCCTTCAGGATTGCAGTGCAGCCTCTTGCCACTGGGCCATGAGAGACATCACTCAGGGTGACCCTGGGTACAACATGCGAATTCCTGCCTGACCTTTCCCTCATGATCCCCACCATGCTCAAGCCCGTTGGTGTGCTGTGTCAGTCCATCTCATTGAGAAACTTCCTCTCTTTCATTAACTTTCTAGTTTCCCACGCATGGTAGGCTTCTTCACTGGCTGGCCCTTCCTAAAAACATCCACAAAATATGCAAGATGAAGTCTTATTGTCCTCACGCCTCCCATGGACACTCGGGCTGCACCTCTAAGACATGTAATTTATATTCCTGATTTATATTCTACTTACAATGCTATTACTGCTGTTATTAGCAGATTTGTGTTGTTCCAAGTCACATTTGCCCTGTACACAATGGGACTAAACCCAACCAGGTTATGGGCCATTCCTAGGATTAGTTTTGGATCGAACTGTTATGATCCGTATTAGAGGAGTTTCATTATTTTTTTTATTTCATTTGTGTGTGTGCGTGTGTACCGTCAAATCAGATCTGACTGATACAGGAGGAGATTGCCTCTCCTTCCTCGGCAGAGCATCTGGTGGATTCGAACCGTGTGCCTCTGGGAATGCAGTGCAGCTTCTTGCCACTAGGCCACCAGAGCTCCCCTTCATTTTTTTTATTATCATTTTTTTAATCATTGGGTTTTCCTTCCTAGTTTCTCTTTGTCTGGAGATTCCTCCCAAACTGCCTCACATCAACATGTCAGCTTCTATTGACAGATAAGTGGTAGCTACACATGAGGTGTATTGCTTGGGAATTTTGGTATTAAGGGATTATTGTTTAAAATGGCTTTCCTAGCCATTGACTTTGATTTTACCATGTGGATGGGGAAGAATATGTGAAAAGAGTGTGTTAGTGTATCCACATGAGGATTGGCTGGTCTTGCCATTAACTGGGTAGATTCAGCAGCAGAAATTTAGAATCTTACCTTCAGCAAAGAAGAAGCAGGGCGTTTAGCGCACTCTACAGGGCCAGAAATTCTTGCACAAGCCAGACCTACAGGAGGGCAGCAGAAGCAACAGCAGCCAAGGATTAGAGACCTGATATGAGACAGAGCTGACTTTGAGACTGCTACTCCATGGAATCAGAGGTTCTAGGAGCCGTTGGCTAAGTTTGTTGGAGGACTCGGGGGCGGGGGGAACACACACATCATAATTGGCTGGACTACAGCTTTGTCCATACACAGCTATGTCTTGGAGAAGGTGAAGACAGATTGCTTCTTGGAAACAAGGATGGTGAAGCTTCTTTTCTCATACTTTGGGGATGTTGCTTGTTGTTGTTAGGTGCCATTGAGTCAGTATGACTCATAGTGACCCTATGAACAAAAGATCTGAACCCTGTTCTATCCTGTGCCATCCTTACACTTTCTGACACACAAGAGCCCATTGCAGCAGTCACCATGAGAATCCACCTCCTTGAGGGTCTTCCTCTTCTTTGGTGACCCACCACCCTTCTAGCACCATGTCCTTCTCCAAGGAAGAGCACCTCCTAGCAGCATGCCCAAAGTGAGAGGCTATTTCTTGGAGAAAGTTATCATATCTGGAAAAGTAAAGAGATCGTAAAAGAGAGGAAGACCTTCTACCAGGTAGATGTGGACACAGTGACTACAACCGTCAGCTCGGATTTGTCAGACTTTGTGAGGTTGGCACAGGATAGGACAGGGTTCAGATTTGTTGTTCATAGAGTCACCATGAGTCATTCTTGACTTGATGGCATCTAACAACAATAACAAGAACTTTATAACACTGACCTAAAACCATGACACAGAAGGCTGAAGAAGAAGAGTCTGTGAGAATGCTTTGGAAGTTGTCCTGGTTGAAATTGTATCTTGTTGCTGACTGCAATTGTATTTTGCTAATTTCCCTAATAAACCTAATAATTGTAAATATGGCTCTGTGTGCTCTGTGAGTTATTACAATGGATTTTGGACCCACTAGAGGAGTAAGAATGGTATTGGAATCGGTAGAAAGAGGTACAGGAGCATAGAGGATGTGCCTGACTTCAAGGGAACTGGTGTTGTGGATGTTGGTGATGGGGACAGTTCTCCTTTGTGGAGTTAGTAGCAGTCAGATATGACTGCCCCCACAAGGACTTTGCTCCTTAAACTCAACCTAAGTTCAGTTATGTTGTTGTTGTAGTTGTTTATGTACCATCAAGTCACTTACAACTCATAGTGACCCTATGTACAACAGCTCTGAAACCTGCTCTATCCTGTTCCAACTTTACTGTCTCTGACACACCTACCCTCATTACCCAGTCACTGTATCAATTCATTTCATTGATAGTCTCCCTCTCTTTATCCTTTCCTCCACCCTTCCAAGCATGATATCCCTCTCCAAGGACTGGTCCCTCCTTGCAACATTCCCGAAGTATATCAGACAGGATATATTCAGGATCCTTGCCTCCAAGGAGCAGTCTGGCCTCACCCTTGTTAGGATGAAACTGTTTGTTCTCCTGGCAGTCTATGGTATATTCAATACTCTTCTTCATCACTACAGCTCAAAGGCATCAATTCTCTTTCTTTCATCCCTAGTCATTGTCCAGCTTTCTGGAACATAGCAAACAATTGTGAAGACTGTGACCTGGACCAGGTGCACCTGAGTCTCCAGATTGACGTTTTTGCTCTTCAGTACTCTGGAGAGGTCCCTGATAGCAGACTTTCCAATGCAATTCATCTCTTTATTTTCTGACTGCTGGTACGAAGATTGTTGATTGTGGAGCCAAGCAAACTAAAGCTGTTAACAAGCTCAATCTCATCACATTTTATTATGATGCTGCTAGTCGGCCCAGTGGTGAGAATCTTTGTTTTCTTGATGTTGAGCTTCAATCCATATTGAAGGCTGCAGTTCTTGACCTTCTGCAGCAAGTGGCTCAAGTCCTCCTCAGTTTCAGCAGGCAGGGTTGTGTCGTCTGCATAATGCAGGTTGCTGATAAATCTTCCTCTAGTCTTGATGCCACATTTCCTCTTCATACAGCCCAGCCTCCTGGATGATCTGTTCTGCATATAGATTGAAAAGGTATAAAGACAGAATATGTCCCTGGTGTACACCCTTCCTGATTTTGAACCCTGCAGTGTCTTCTTGCTCTGTTTTCATGAATGCCTCCTAGTCCAAGCATAGGTTTCACATAAGCACAATCAAATGTTCTGGGATTCCCATCTTTCTCAGAGTATGCCACAGTTTGTTGTGATCCACCTAGTCAATGAAACACAGATAGACATTCCTTTGGTATTCTCTCCTTTCAGCCAAGATCCAGTTAACATTAGCTATAATATCCCTAGTATCATGGCCTCTTCTAAACCCAGGCTGCACATCTGGCAGTTTTCTATTGATGTACTGCTCCAGTCATTTTTTGGATAATCTTCAGCAGAATCTTGCTTGCATGTGATATTAATGATATTGTTCCATAATTTCCGCACTCTGTTGGGACACCTTTCTTTGGAACAAATATAGATCTTTTCCAGTCAGTTGGCCATGTGGCTGTCCTCCAGATTTCTTGGCACAACTTAGTGAGTGCATCCAGGGAAGAGTCTGTTTGTTGAAATATGTCAATCAGTATGCCATCAATTCCGGGGGTCTTGTTTTTTGCCAATTCTTTCAGAGCAGCTTGAACTTCTTCTTTCATCACCAGAGGCTCTTGCTCATACATTGTTTCAGTTGTAAACAAGCCAAATATTCTACCATTGAACTACTACCGTCTCCAGATTAGTAATATGTTGTTCTTGTTATATGCTGTCGAATCAGAACCAACTCATACCTGACCCACCAGCGGCGACACTTAAGCGGGAAGAGCTTGCTCCCTTTTCTCTTGCAGAGTAGCAGGGATTTAAAGTGCCCACCTCTGGATGTGAAACTCCTGACCTACTAGGCCATTTGATTTCATAATGCAGAACTCCCTGGTTCGCCTTATATACTAGGCCATCTGCTTCATAATGTAGAGTTCCCAGGTTCATAATATGGAAGGAACTTAAATGTTTAAAAACTCAAATCCAAACCTGCTCTGTCGAGTAGATTCTGACGCGTAGCGACCCTCCGTCAGGTTCTCAAGGCTATAGATCTTCATGGGGGTGACTTCTTATTCCCAGGAAGTAGCTTGTGGATTTGAACTGCTGACCTTCCATTTAATAGTGAAACATGCAAGGCCCCCCCCAGCGTCTCCTTTAAGTGGTTACACACACACACACACACACACACACACACACACACGGCCTAATGCCAAGAAGCTACGCTGCAATCCTGAAGGCATGCTGTTCAAACCCACCAGTTGCTCCGTGAGAAAGGGATGTGCGATCGCCTTCTGTGGAGTTACCCGCCTCTGTAAACCTGCTGGAAGGTCAGCTATGAGTGAGTTCCAGCTCAATGATAAATAATAACTACCTCCTGGCCACATGTCCAAAGTCTGTGAGATGGAGCCTCAAAACCCTTGGCTCCCGGGAGCAGCCCAGTTTCACCCTCTCCAGGACATACACACACTCACACACATGCACACACACACACACACACACACACACACACACACACACACACACACACACACACACACACACACACACACATGCGCAGTTGTTAAGTACCGCTGAGTCAGAACCAACGACCCTTTAGCAGGTTTTCAGAGGCAGTTAATTGCAAGGAAGGAGATTTCCCACTCTTCTCCCACAGAGCAGCTGGTGGATTTGAACAGTGTGACTTTGGAATTGCACCATAGCTTCTTACTACTAGGCCACCAGAGTTATAAATAGAGAATATGAATTTTTCTAGGACTCTTTCAACTACCATTTACTTATTCATGAACTATTCACTACCTATTCTGCCTTTTAATACAAATAGTGCTCATGCTATATAGTTTTAACAAGCCTGTTATCCCCTTGAAACTTAGTTTCCCAAACTTGCTATGCACCTTATTTAATGTGCACATTATTGACCTGGTCATATTATATGAGAAAAAGTACAGTATAGGCCAGACATACGAGGCAGGGGTAAGAGAGACAAACAGATCATTTGCTCTTGTGTCTTGAGTGGCATTTTAGGAAGCAAAAATGACGGAGAAATGCATTCCAAACCACCTTGATCTGG
>NW_006399970.1:3893448-3904432 GCF_000299155.1 Elephantulus edwardii
TCCACTCTGCAACCCTCATTGCATACTCCTACGATAAAAATAATGTCCTAAAATATAATACTTTTAGACTATTCTCTCCCCCATAGACTTCAATGTGGACTGTTTTTCTTATGGTGAAGGTGTTTCATTTCTGTGATAAAGTTGGATTAGAAGTTACTGAAGTCAGCTAGGTAACAGTCACAGAGCTGGTGCTAACTTGAGGTCCTAGACATTGATTGTGGCTACTGTCTGTCTCCAGGCTTGGAGGGCTCTGGGCTCTGTGTGGCAACCTGGGCTGGGAGGCTGCAGCCACGCAGGGCTGCCTTCCTTTGGAGGCCTTGTTTGTGAACAATGGAGGAATTCTACCATCAGCAACCCCAGGCAGAGAGGAAGGTTCAAGCTGGGCCCTGAGTTATCCACTAACATGTTTCAAGAACTCAAAGGTCATGAATAGCTAGCAGCTACCATACTGGACATTGCAGATAAACATTTCTATTATCTTGGAAGGTCTTATTGGACAGTGCTACTCAAGGAAAATCTTGACTTCTTACAATTTTCTTCCTGTAATGGAAAATAATAGCAAAAACAAATACAGGTGATCTCTTAAATATATGATGTTGTTAAGTGCTGTAAAGTCAGAACCAACTTATAGCTGACCCTCCAGCAGGTTTTTAGGGGCTGCAGATAGTACATAAGGAGATTGCACACCCTTTTCTCTTGGAACAGTTGGTGCAACCCCTTTCTTACTAGGCCACCAGAGGTGAAATACTAACTTTTGAAGCTTTTTCATGTGAAACTAAAACAACAAAAATAGTTTTCTTAGAAAAAAACAGTAGTTCTTCTTGGAAAAATATTTTTGATCAGTTGAGGGGAAAATGTCAAATATAGTGTGTACAGTGAGATGGCATTTTTGATAAAACCAAGAGACATACACATGCACACAGAAAGAAACATCTAGAAAGAGGGACACACCATGCTTTACTCAATGTAGTTACATTCTCTCTCAAGGAAGTGTGCGGCATGTTGTGTGGGAAGAAGACCTTCTTTATAACATAGTTTGACAAGTTTTGCAATATTTATGGCTTTGATAATAGAAAAAAAATAGTAGGAAATAATTATTAAAATGAGAAAAGGTAGGAAAAGGGCTTGTAAAATAGTTCTTGGTGTTTGGCTAATTTAGTTGACTAGAGGGGAGGCCTAGTGGTAACAAATTCCACAGCCAACACAAAGTCAGGTGGTTTGAAGCCAACAGCAGCTTCAGGGGGGGAAGACGGGTAATCTCTTCCTGTGTTGTTAACAGTCTCTGAAACCTTCTGTAGGGTCTGTTGTAGTTGGTTCTCACTTGATGGCACTTAACAACTATGAATTGCCCTTGAGTTGATTCTGACTCCTGGTGACAACAGAAATGTACTTCATGATGTATAGAGAAAATGTTTGCACAACCCCTGGATCCACTTATATAATAAGGTCTCTACATTGACAATGGCATTGAGAAAAATCTCCTGTCAAGGAGAATTGATACCAGTTTAAAGACTAGGGAGCTCCTGATTCAGGTCGTGATATTTTCAATCAATTGCTATGCAACTGAGACAACGAATAAGGATAACAGAAGAATCTATGCCTTTGAGCTGTGGTGTTGGAGGAGAAGACTGAATATCCCATGGATTGCCAAAAGAACAAAGGTATGCCTTGGAGAATGTGCAACCAGGATGCTCCTTAGAGGCAAGGATGGTAAAACTTCATCTCATATACTTCAGGCATATTGGTAGGAGAGACCAGCCTTGAAGAAACTCATCATTCTTAGAAAGATGAAAGGTCAGAAAAAGAGAGGAAGACCCTTAATGAGATGGATTGACACAGTGGCTCCAGCAATGGGCTCAAGGACATCAGAGATGATGAGGGTGGCCAAGGATAGGACATGATTCAGATATGTTGTTCGTAAGGTGTCTGTGAATCATACTTGAGTTGATGGCATATAACAACAACACTTCATTCTGAGGACCCTTGCATTTGGAGGTGTATAAGAGGAGGCTCTGGTGGCATAGGGTATCTATAGGGAGTTGCATCACTAGCCCAGGTCCGTGTCTCTCTGTGGTTTGAATCCACCAGTGGCTACATGGAAGAAAGATGGGCAATCTCTTCCCATGAGACTGTACACAGTCTTGGAAAACTTGCTGGAGGATAAGCTATGAGTCAATTCTGACTTGATGACAATGAGTTTGAATTTTTGTTTTCGTTTTTTATTAGTATAAACCTAGATTGCCTTGAACAGAGTGTTGGTAGGATTGTGAAGTGACGAGACCTACAGAGAAAGTCTCTATCATGTTGGAGAATGCATATGGCACCAGCAACAGAATGTTGCTAAAAATGTGGACATTAAATGTGCTTTTTTTAAAAAAATAAAGATGAACATATGGAGGAAGGGTGATGTTTTTTTATGAAGTGGCAAAGGACTTCTCTGAATTATTTTCAATAATAATGGTGGAAGGTAGAACTTGTCATGATAAACTTGGAAGCCTGGCTGATAAGAATGCTAAGCGAGATCTTAAAGGGACTGTGTTGTTCCTCTTTAGCGTAAAATTGAAGAGGAAAGAAATGAACTTAAAAAAATGAACTATGCAAAATTAAAACGAAATGTAAAGATTTGGAAAATTCTGATGTGCAACAGAATCGTGACAGTAATCTTCGAATGTTCAACAAGGACGTGTCTATACGATCTTGTTTAAAGACATTAAACATGTGACTGATGCATCTAACCAAATATCACAGAGAAAACAGACTAGTTTAGACTGAAGTGAGCAGAGAAAGAACAAAAGACTGCTGTCTGCCTCTTGGAATTCTACTGGCAGAAGACAAGTAAAATGTGCTACGTCTTTTGTTCTCTGAGAAAAGAACAGAAGCATCCTGGAGCAGCTCTGAGACCAGCTAAGGAGCTATTGGAAGGAGATCAGGGATCAGTCTTCTTGGTTTCAAATGGTGGTCTAGGGTCTCATGGGTCTCAAAGGATGGAGCCCCAACCTCCTAGATAGGTGTCAAAGAGTTAAAGTTTTACCAACTTGGTTCCAAGAGTGTGAACTACCATTAAAGGTGGGCCAGGGTTAAGGGGTGGGATTGCCATTCTGACAGACTGAGGGTGATGGGGTGCCATCACGGTGAGCCTACATGGCAGAGTGGAAGCCCAAGGCCAGTGGGCCTCCACCCAATATCTAGAGGGGTATGGCCAACACCTTGCGTCTAGAGAGCCAGGCCATTGTCCAGATGCTCTCACAGAATAGAGGAGAGCCTTGAGAGAGAATATAAATTGTTCTTCTTGGTTTTGAACTTGCTTGGTGCCTGCTATCCCATCTTTGCCTCCGGTTTCTTCAATGTGTAGTGTCACTGCCTACCTTGTGTCTATTCTACTGTGGTACTTTGGAAACAGATCCTTCATATTCTAGATTTCACAGATGAAGGGGAATTGTGCACCAAGATGGAACATGTGTAGAATCACACCTCTATTTGATTTGGATGTCTCAAAAGATGAGATTTTGGACTTGGGGTTAATTTAAGAGTTTTGGATGATATGATGGGGTAACAGCTCTGGTGGTCTAATTGTAAGGAATTGTGCTGCCAACAAAAAGGCACACAGTTCAAGCCCACCAGCTGCTCCATGAGAGAAAGGTGGGCAGTCTCCTCTTGTGATGCTTACAGCCTCTGAAAACCCACCAAAGGGTCAGCTATCTGTCAGTTCTGATTCCACAGCACGTAACAACTACATGATGGGGTAAATATGTTTTACATATAGCAAGAACCAATGCTCCTTGGAGGCAAGGGTGCTGAAACTTCACCTCATCTACTTTGGACATGCTGTCAGGAGGGACCAGTTCTTGGAAAAAGACATCGTGCTGGGGAAGGTGGAGGGATCAGTGAACAAGAGGAAGACCCTCAACCAGATGGGTTCACACAGTGACTGTAGCAAAGGGCTGAAGCATATGTGAGATGGGGGGATGTAGCAGGATAGGGCAAGGGTCAGTCACTACGGGTTGTAGTGGACTGGACAGTGCTTAACACCACCACCCTAACACATAGACATACATACTCCCCTGTATTAAAACGTATTTTAAAAAGTTTGCAAAATAAGATTTTTTTAAAAGCTCAAGAGAAAGTAAGGGAAATAAAAAGAAACAATAAAAAAGTGCTAAGAAAGGAGGTAGGTATGCAGGCAAGTTGCACTGCTATAAATCTCCCCAAATCTCAGAAGGCTCACCTATTGGTGCTGGGGCCAAAGACAAGAGTGGTTGTTCTTAGTTCTACGAGTACTTTTCTGTTGTTCTGTCCCATTGAGTCAGATCCGACCCATAGCTGATCCTCCAGTGGGTTTTCAGGGGCAAGTAAATCACACAGGAAGCGTTCACAGTGGCAACCCCCGACCCCCACCCCTTTCCACTTACCACCAACATATAGGAAGCAGAGCAGTTAGGTCTTTTTTTTTGTCTCATGGCAACAGATCAAATGAGACTTCTCAGAGGACATGCTGACTATCAGGCCTTAGACAAAGGAGCTGAGAATGGCACACGTGCCCCAGGCCAGGATTGCAGAGAGATGTAGAGAAGGCCTAGATACGGGCTCGGCTCCTCAGAGGAGACTTGGTCCTGATGTGTCCCTGGTGTAGGCAAAAGCGTATCTTTTTTTCCTTCCCCATCAGGGCAGGCAAATGCCCAAGTAGGCAGCTGAGGAAAAGGCGGAAGTGCTGGTTACTTGAATGTCCTTCAAATACGGAGTGCATTTGTGGTTTCTAGCTTCTGTTAGGGGATTGAAAGGTCTGTGGTTCAAACTTTGAGTGACCCAGGGGAAAAGAAAAGGACTCTTATTAAGAAAACATTTCTAGCTGCTCATCTCATGGGATACATTTGTGAGGCCCTAACTCTTGACCTCTGTGTGAGAAAGCGTGTCACTAAGTAGAAAACCGGAAGGTGCCTGACCCCAATCCCCAGTTACACATGCCTCCCGGGCCCAGCCACACAAATTGTTCTGCTTAGAGCTGCTGAGAAGGCTTTGGAAGGCCCTGAGGGAGGGCAGGCCTTGTGAGGCTGAGAAGGCCTCTTGGAGTGGAGGGGGGAGGAGGCCTCACAGAGAGTTCGTTCCATTCTTTTCTGTGAGAAATGTGTCTGGGCTGTGGAGTTCTGAATATGTGGCATTTAAGAGCCTGTGGAGCTAAGAATGGCTGGAGATTGGGGAGCCCACTCCCTCCCCCAACCTCCACAAATTTAAATGCAAAGAATTTCACCACAACTTAACTGAATAGTGAGAAGCAGAGGAAAGAGCAGCCTTGGGTGGTATAGTGTGTTACATATTGGCCTACTAACAGAAACGCTGGTGCTTGGAATCCACCAGCTGCTCCGTGGGAGAAGGATGGGCAATTTTCTCATGTAAATTCTACCGAGCGTTGTCACAAGTTAGAATCAACTCAATGGTAGTAGATTTGATTTTTTATTATATCAGTAGCAGTTCTCTGATGTCATTTGAATTTATTTTTGATACAGTAATAGGTCTGTCTTGGAGAGGGTGAAACCAAGTTTCTTATTAGAGGTTAGGATTTTGAAGCTTCGTCTCACATAGTTTGGGCACGTGGCAAGGAGGGACCAGTCCTTGGAGAAGGACATAAAGCTCGGAAGAGTGGAGGACAGCACAGGAGAGGAAGACCCCAGATGAGATGGTTTAATACAGTATCTGGGCAATGGGGATTGGTGTGTCAGAATTAGTGAGACTGGCTCAGGATAGGGCAAGCTTCAGAGCTGCTGTACATAGGGTTGCTATGGGTGACAGGCGACTGCACGGCACATAACAACAATAGCAGCAACAAGATTAGGCTGCAACTCTTTAAGATGGAGCCTGAAATAGTCATTATTGTTAGGTGCCAACCAGGAAACTACCACTGATAGTGACCCTATGGAGAAAAGATCCGAACCAGCCTCACCATCTCTGATAAGCTTAGTCCATTGTTTCAGTTAAAATACAATTGGTGACAATTTCAATCTTTTCCCCATCTATCATGATGCTGCTTTTCTATCCAGCGGTGGGGATTTTTGTCTTCTTGATGCTGAAATGCAGTCCATATTGAAGGTTGTAGTTTTAGATCTTTTGCAGAAAGTGTTTCAAGTCCTTCTCACTTTGAGCAAGCAAGGTTGTGTCATTTGCCTCCGAAAACCCCCTGGAAGGTCAACTACGAGTTAGTTCCAACATAACATCATTTCAAAACAAAAACCCAATTTTGCTTCACAGAAGCAGAGCACCAAGCCTTTCTTCCACAGTGTCTCTAGGTGGTTTTGAACTACCAACCCCTAGGGTAAGTGATACTACTCAGGGTTAGCTGGTGACCCAAGTAAACCTCTAAATCTACTAGATCAGATTGTTGTTATTAAATGTCGTCAAGTCAACTATGGCTCATAGCAACCCTATAAACAAGGGCTCTGAACCTTGCCCTATCCTGAGCTAACTTCACCATCTCAGACACACCTGATCACATTACCACGGTCACTGTGTCAGTCCGTCTCATGCAGGGTCTTCCTTTCCTCTGCTGATCCTCCACCCTTCCAAGCGTAATGACCTTCTCCAAGTACTAATCCCTCCTGGCAACATGCTCAAAGCATATGAAACAGAGCTTCAAAATCATTGCTTCTAAGGAGCAACCCATTTTTACCCTCTCCAAGACAGTCCTGTTTGTTCTCTTGGCAGTAATCCATGATATGTTCAATACTCTTCTCCAGCACCATAACTCAAAAGTATCTATTCTTCTGTCATCCTTATTCATTATCCCAATCTCAGATTATAGCAAGTAATTTAGAAGACTATGGTTTGGACCAGGCATACCTTGGTCTTTAAACCGAAATCATTGCTCTTTAGCACTCTGGAGAGGTTCTTGAAAGCATATTTTTCCAACACAACTTGTCTTTTTTATTTCTTGACTTCTGATGCCAAGAGTCTTGATTTGAGCAAGATTAAATCATTAACAACTATACTCTTTTCTCTGTCTATTACAAGGCTGCCTATTGGCCTGGTGGTGAGGATTTTTGTTTTTCTGATGTTGAAGATGCACTGGATCAGGAATAAGGACTAATTTGGGAAAATCTCTGTCTGCTTGTCTCTCACATTAATGGATTTTCTTGCTTAGGATTCTGTGTAAAAACTGCATGTGGAAATACTTAGTGAAATTATTCATCACTTAAGGTCCCCTTTCAAAAAGTCCTAAATTTGCAGCAGGAATCTATTGTGTGGAGAGACTCTCTAAATCCTGTAGGACATTAAACACATTCATGCAGAATAGCCACAGAGATACCTATTGCCTCTTTTTATGGAGCAGCACGCATCATTTTAAATGTTGCACCGCATTTGTGACTTGTCAGTGAGAATTTAGTCCAATCTGGTAAAAGGGTTAAAGATATAGAGCTAGAAATTAATTTCCACATGTTCCCACTGGAAGTTGTTTGCAACAATCATAGCCAATGCCCCGTACTCATTTCATATAGAGAGTTAGATTGAGTTTATGTACTAGCTGAACCAAGAACTGATAGATCTGTTCTGTTCCACAATGTCCCCATGATGTTCTAAACTCATCATTGCTAGTTTGTCTACAAAGAAGCAAAGACTCCTGGGACAGGAAACAAATTATATGATGATTAATCATTTGTACCTTATTGTGAATTTATCAGTTTCAAAGTAACTGAATAGTAGGCACTGAATAAATCAGTTTGCTATTGAGTTGACTCCAACTCTAGTGACCTTGTGTATGTCAAAGATGAACTGGACGTATAGGTTTTCTTTGCTTTCTTCTCTCAACTTTTTAATGTGATTTGGGTGTGAAGATTCACAGAGCAAATGAGCAAATTCCTTTTCAGCTTAACAGTTCATGTATGTTGTGATATGTGAACTTGACGGCAATGGTAAAGCACTCTTCCCACTTCCTCCCTGTGTTTACCATTTCCATTCATCCTTCTTTCCCATACCTTCCTGCCTTCTGAACTTTATCCCTGGACAAATGCAACCCTTTAGCTTCAAATGGGTAGTTGTTACGGGGAGTGTGTGCCTCTTTGATGTTACCGTTCACTTTATAGGTCTGTTTAGTGGTTAGCTGATTGCTGAGCTCCTTGATAAATTTTTCTTGGCCGATTTTTCAGCAATAGATTACCAGGCCTTTGTTCCTGAAGTGCCCCTGCGTGACTTCAACTTTAGAGTGTTAATTGTTTGAACTAGGGACTGCTGAAGGGACTCCAAACATGGATAGTAAACCATGGGAAATTCCCAGGTTCTGATCATTCAGCTCACACACAACTCATAGTTAAGAACCAAGCTCCCAAATGTCCAACCACAAACGAATGGATTGAGAAATTATGGTACATTCACACAATGAAATACTATGCAGCATGCAGGAGCAATAACTTTGTAAATTATTACCTAACCTGGGAGGGACTGGAGAGCACTATGCTGAGTGAACAAACTCAGACCCACAAGGAGAAATATTGTATAAAACAGTTATTGTAGAGTATAAGGATCCAGGAGGGGTGGGAGAGGCTGGAAGCAGAGGGATGTGGATGTGCAGGCGGAAGGGAGGATTAATCATTGGGTTGCACAATTTGATGGGGGGCGGGTGAGGGAAACTGAAAGAATTTGTTCAAATTTGTATTCCAATTTTGTAAATAAACTGGTTGTTGTTGTGTTGTTATGTGCCGTCGAGTCGCCTGCGACTCATAGCGACCCTATGTACAACAGCCCTAAACTCCGCTCTGTCCTGTGCCAATCACACTGTCTCTGACACTCCCATCCCAATTATCCCAGTCACAACGTGGTGAGCACATCCAGGGCAGCATCTGTTAACTGAAATAAGTCAATTGGTATACCATCTATTCCTGGAGCCTTATTTTTTGCCATGTCCTTCAAAGCAGCCTGAACTTCTTTCATCACCATAGGCTCTTGCTCATATGTTGTTTCATGAAATTCTTCTGTGTCTTCCAATTCTTTTCCATACAGTGACTCAGTATATTCCTTCCATCTTCTTTTAATGCTTCCAGGATCATTTAACGTTCTGCCGAAAGCATCCTTGATTATAGCAACTTGAGGTTTGAATTTGTTCTTCAGTTCCTTGAGCTTAAAATATGCTGAGCGAGTTCAGCCCTTTTGATTTTCCGACTCCAACTCCTTGCACATTTCATTGTAATATAGTAGAAGAATAAAAAACAAAACAACCCCCCCATCCTCCATTAAGCCTATTACACTAAAAAGTCAAGATGCATGCACTAATATGTAATAACAAATGGGAATCACATTTTTATTCTTAGTTCTGTATCACTATCATAAAGATGTGATGTGTTAGGGTACCTAGAAATACTTCTTTAATGTTTGGGTACACTATAAACAATCGGGGAGCTCTAGTGTCTTATCAGTAAGGAATTGTGGCGCCAAAGGTATTAAATGGTTCAAACCCACCAGCTACTCTCTAGAGGAAAGATGGGTAATCTCCTCCCACACAATTAACTGCCTCTGAAAACCTGCTGGAGGGTCAGTTATGAGTTGGCTCTGACGTGACCCAACCACCATTACAATAATAATATCACTTTATAAACTGAGAACAATTTCTTAACTAATGGACTGACTTGATACAAATCATACCTAATTGTTCCAACTTACACACAGATTTGACTTAAAGGCAGACTTGTTGTTGTTGTTGTTATGTGCCGTCGAGTCGTTTGCGACTCATAACGACCCTATGCACAACAGCCCTAAACCCTGCTCTATGCTGAGCCAACCGCACTGCCTCTGACACACCCATCCCGATTACCCCAGTCACCGAATCAATCCATCTCATAGAGGGTCTTCCCCTCCTGCGCTGTCCCTCCACCCTCCCAAGCATGATGTCCCTCTCCAAGGACCCGTCCCTCCTGGCAACATGTCCAAAGTATGTCAGACGAAGCCCCAGAATCCTTGTCTCCAAGGAGTAGCTTGGTTTAATCCTCTCCAAGATGAATCTGTTTGTTTTCCTGGCAGTCCATGGTACATTCAGTACTCTTCTCCAGCTCCACAGCTCAAAAGCATCAACTCTCCTTCTGTCCTCTCTAGTCATTGTCCAACTCTCTGATGCATAACAAGCGATTGCAAAGACCATGGCCTGTATCAGGCGCACCTTAGTCTCCAGAGAGACACCAAAGGCAGACTTAGGAACAGAATTTATAATCTGAGGACTTTACAATTGGACACGCCTTAGTCACAGACTTTGGGAATGTTACCAGAAGGGGCTAGTTCCTGGAGAAGGACATCAGCAAAAAAGAGGAAGCCTCTCAATGAGATGAATCAATCCAGTGGCTGCAACAGTGGCTCAGGCATCAGCTCTAGTGATAAGGGTGACACAAGACTGGACAGAGATTTGTTCCATGGTACATAATGTCACTGAGTCAGAGGGGGAGCTCTGGTGGCTTAGTGGTAGGAAGCTGTGCTGCCCTTCCAAAGAAACATGCTCAACTCCACCAGCTGGTCCTTGGGGAAAGGAAGAGCAATCTCCTTCTGTGTGATTTACCACCTCTGAAAACCTGCTGGAGGGTCAGCTATGGGTCGGTTTCCACTCAAAGGCATCCAACAACAACAATAACTAATGTTAATGATACAGAGTGACCATGAGTTATACTTGCCTTGATGCTGATTAGTAAAGCAATAGTAGAGTGATTTCAGTTGCCTGAAAGATGGTGGGATGGACCACCCCATCCTCATGGTGGGGACGATGATGATGGAGGACCCCCATCCAGTATCCAGAGGTCCACTCTACCCAGCTCCCTTCCTTCCTCCCCATCTCCTGACAATCTCTGGCATTCAGCTCCACTTCGATATTTGCTTGTTAGTCTGGCAGAACTGTTCGCCCTTGTCTACTTACTTGCACAAACTCTTCCTGCTTTCCACAGAGATTGGATTCATCTGTGGCAACATTCTGCTTTGAACCCTAAGGTCTCGTTGTTGTTGTTGTTATGTGCTGTCGAATCGCTTG
>NW_006399970.1:3904817-3919063 GCF_000299155.1 Elephantulus edwardii
ACTCTTCTCCAGCACCACAACTCAAAGACATAAATTCTCCTTCTATGCTCCTACCTCCAACTAATTCAAGTTGATGCAACACCATTTTCTATGCTTCTTAATTATGCAAAGCTCATATCCTTGGGCCCTGTGTTGTTTGAATCTGAACCAGCATGTAGAGAGTGGATAAGGAACCTCTCTTCCCTGTTAACCCGGATCCCAAGATCTTAGTCTGAGTTCACTGGGGAGGTCTGATCGCCTGCTCACATTCTTAGCTCCTGGCTTAGACCTTTATGAACTCTACACACCCTTTGGCCTCTGGCAAGGCTTCCTGACTTCTGTTCTCTGGCTTGTGCCTGACCTCTGGCCCCAGAATTCTCCGTGGTCCTGTCCCAATTTTCCAGTGACCTGACCTCTTGCTTGGCTTGCTCTCAAGCAGTCCCAGGCTTTGTAAACCTCAGCTTGCTTGGTTGACAATCTCCTAATGACGCTGTGTCCTGTTGGTGTCACCCCTCCTGGGATTCTCTGATGGTTCAAGTCCTTATGTGGGGAGGTGGCTGAATTTCATGCTCACCACAGAGTCTCCTCCCAAGTGAGTGAAACAAAGGGAGACTTGGGGAAGAGTCTGGTTGACTTTAGGGCTATAACTGGCTGTGCTGCATCATGGGGGCCTATCTGGATGATAGTAGTATCCTAGAGCCAGAAATTATTCATTTTAAAGATAACAGACTGAATCCAGGATGTGCAAAGAAACGTGCTCAAACTCACACTTCCAATTAATACCAGAGGTGAGACGAGAACTCATGGCCCTTTATTCAAATCCAATGCCTGATCCCTTATTCTTGTGGCATTCCCTGTTTAAAGAGACTTGTGGCACAATGCTTAAGTGCATGATTGCTAACTGAAAGATCAGTGGTTCAAATTCATGAGCTGTTCCATGAGAGAAAGATGTGGCTTCTGTCAAATGATAACCTACGAAACCCTCTGGGGTAGTTCTGCTCTGTCCTACAGAGCTACCATGAGTCAGAACTTGGACTTGACAGTGATTGAGTTTCTCCTATTTCACTTAAAGGGACACAACAGAAAAGGCAGAGTTATACATCTTACAGTGAGTCTCAAGTCAGAGAAAGCACTTTAGCTGTTTAAGCAGACGGCGATGAAACACAATGTGAATGAAGGATAGTGTGAAACACAATGTATACAAACTTTGTAAGTAAACCAATTTCTGTTGTTGTTGTTATATACTGTCAAGTCGCTTGTGACCCATAGTGACCTCTGAAGCCTACCCTGTCCTTAGTCTCACTACTTCTGACACACCAACCCCCATTGCCTCAGTTACTATATCTATCCATCTCATATGGGGTCTTCCTCTCCTGCTCTGTCTCTCCACCCTTCCAAGCATGATGTCTTTTGCCAAAGACTGGTCCCTCCTGGCCACATGCCCAAAGTATATGAGACAGAGCTTCAAAATCCTTGATTCTAAGAAGAAACTTGGTTTCACCCTCTTCAACCCAGACCTTTTGGTTTTCTTGGAGTACATGGTATGTTCAGGACTCCTCTCCAGCACCACAATTCAAAGGCATCAATTCTTCTTCTGCCATCCTTAGTCATTATTGAGCTCTCGGATACATAGCAAGTAATTGCAAAATCATGGCCTGGATCAGGCGTACCTTAGTCTCTAAACTGACATTGTTGCTCTTTTGTATTTTGGAAAGATCCCTGACAATGGTTGTTGTTGTTAAGTGCCATCGAGTCATAGAAGACTCATAGTTACCCTATGAACAAAAGACCTAAACACTTGTATAACTTTCATCATTTCTCCAAGTTCATTGAGTTTCCGGAGGCAAGCTATTTTGGAAGTAGATGCCACTCCTGCTTCCAAGCTTGTTTTAATCAAGGAGCTCCACCAGACGCTGTCCACCATGGGTAATGATTATCACATTTGACACACCAGTGTCACAGTGTTTAGCATCACAGCAACCATGAGTTACCTCTGTGTAGCAAATGGACAGACAGGCCAGTGCTATACCACTTAGAAGAATGTTTGACCAAAAACAATTAAAACCAGGCCTGAAGGCTGCAGATTAAAATCACCCACCTTTGGCTTGATAGCATCACTTTCTATCCACTAGGCCAACAGAGCTCTCTCTATGTTGTTGTTGTTGTTAAGTGCCATCGAGTTGTAGACAACTCATAGTGACGCTATGAACATCTTTTGTTATAACTTTCATCATTTCTCCAAGTTCACAGAGTTTCCAGAGGCAAGCTATTTTGGAAGTGGATGGCACTTCTGCTTCTAAGCTTATTTTAATGCGTAGCCATTAGAATTAGGCTACTTCAGAATATTTCTCCTGACTGTAGACTATCATAATGCAATTGAGTTTTTAATTTCCTGACTTCTGGTGCTGAGAGTGTTGATTGTGAGTCAAGCAATCTGTAATTGTTAACAACCTCAATCTCTTTGTCATCTATCATGATGCTGCCAGTTGGCCCGGTGGTGAGAATCTTTGTCTTCTTGGTATTAAGCTTCAATTCATTTTGAAGACTGCAGTCATTGGTCTTCTGTAGCAAATGCTTAAGGTCCTTCTCAGTTTTGATGAGCAGGGTTGTGTCATCTGCATATCACAGGTTGTTGATAAGTCTTACTCTAATCCTATTGCCACATTCATCCTCACAAAGCCCAGCCTCCTGAATGATCACTATACCAAAAAGAATTGATTGACACAAAACCATTTCAAGAAGTAGCACATGATCAAGAACCAATGAAAAAGGAAAAAGTTCAAGCTTCTCTGAAGGAAATAGAAAAAAAAAAACAAGGCCCAGGAGTTGATGAAATACCCACTGACATTTTCAATAAACAGATGTGCTAACCAGGCTATGCCAAGAAATCTGGAGGACAGCTACTCAGTCAACTGACTTAACAAGAGCTGTATTTATTCCCATTCCCCAAAACATCCAGCAGAAAGTGTATGCTATAGAACTACATCACTAATATTAAAAAAGCAAAATATTGCTGAATATTATCCAAGAATGACTAGAACAGTACATCAACAAAGAACTGCCAGAAATACAACTTTAGTTTAGAAGAGACCATGACACTAGAAATATGATTAATGATGTCAGATGAATCTTGGCTGAAAACATGAAGTGCCAGAAGAATGGTTATTTGTGTTTTATAAACTATGCAAAGGCATTTGATGGTATGGATCGTAACAAATTGTGGCTAACTGAGAAGAATGGGAATCCCACTGCTCTTGATTGTACTCATGTGAAACCTATACCTTGACTAAAAGTCTGTGGTCTGATCAGTGCAAGGGAACATAACTTGGTTCAAAATCAAGAAAGGGGTGTGTCAGGGATGTATTCTTTCTCCATACCTTTCAATCTGTATACATTTGGGAGGCTGAAGTGTTTGACGAAACATATAGCATCAGAATTGGAGGAACATTCATCAACAACCTGTGTTATGGATATGACACAACCTTGCTCTTTGAAACTGAGGAGGACTTGAGGTGTTTGCTGCAAATCAAGAGTTGTAGCCTTCAATATGGATTGAATCTCACCACAAAGAAAACAAATAGAGAAAAGATTAAGGTTGATAATGATTTCATCCTACTTAAATCCACAATCAACACCCTTAGCATTCACAGTCAGGAAATCAAAAGATGAGTTGCCTTTGGAAAATCTGCTGTCTAGAATCTGCACGGAGTGCTAAAAAGTAATTATATCAGTTTAAGGACTAAGATTCACCTTTTCCAAGTCATGGTCTTCTCATTCATCATGATGCAGCCTATCGGTCCAGTGGTAAGAATGTTCTCTTTTTTTTCTTAACATTGAGGTGCAATTCATATTGAACACTGCATTCTTTGATCTTCTGAAACAAGTGCTTCAAGTCTTCCTCCCTTTCAGTAAGCAAGGTTGTGTCATTTGCAGACTTGAAGTGCTTGTTGTAGAAGATCAAAGAATACATCCTACAATATGGATTGCAACTCAATATCAAGAAAACAAAAATGCTTAATATTGGACTGATAGGCAATACCATGATGGAGAAAAGACTGATATTGTCAATGATTTCATCTTACTTGGATCCAGAATCAATAGCTGTGGTACCAGCAGTCAGGAAATCGGGAGAAGTATTGCACTGGGAAATCCTGCAGTCAAATACCTCTCCAAATTATTGAGAAGCAATGATATCAGTGCACCTGATTTATGCCATGACCTTTTCAATCACTTGCTATGCATCTGAGAGGTGGACAATGAGTAAGACGACAGAAGAAGAATTGATGCCTTTGAACTGTAATGTTGGAAGAACATGGCCTGCCAAAAGAATAAATAAATTTGCCTTTAAGAAAGTGCTGCCTTTGAGGCAAAGATGACCAAGCTTCATTTCACATACTTCAAGCATGCTGCCATTCTGAGAAGTTGTTCCTTGGATAAGGACATCATGCTTGGAAAGTGGAGAGATTGCGAAAAAGAGAAAGAGCATCAACCAAACGGACTGACACAGTGACTGCTGTAATGGGCTTGAGTGTGTCAGAAGCTGTGAGAATGGTACAGGATAGGACTGGATCTGTTTTTCCTAAGTTCCTGTGGGTTGTACTCAATGATACCTCATAACAACAACAACAACAGCAGCAGCAGCAACAACAACAATATGCACAATTCTCACTCCACTGTGCCCCAGTCTTCTCATTTGTAGAACAAGAACAATGACTTAGTATACTTGATATGATTGTGTTAATATTACATACTTCATTCTGAAATGACATGGTAAATACTCAATATTGTTAGATGTCATCAACTGGGCTACAATGCACAGCCAACTTATGAACAGTAGATCTGAACTTTGCCCTATCCTGTATATCCTTTTGGTCTCCATCATGCTCAAGCCTGTTGCTGCAGTCACTGTGTCAATCTATCTCCTGTTGGTCATCCATTTCCTAGCATAATGTCTCATTCCAAGGACATGACCCTCCTGACAACACGCCCAAAGTATGTGTGAAGAAATTTAATCATCCTTGCATTTATGGAACACTCTCATGGCACTGCTTTCTCTAAGATATTTCTTTGACCTTCTGGCAGTCCATGGGATAGTCAGTATTCTTCTTCAACACCACAACTCAAAGGCATTGATTCTTCTTCTGTTATCCTATTGCCTAACTTTCAGATGTATCGGAAGTAATTGAAGAGACTGTTGTTTTGAATTGGTGCACCTTAGTGCCAGCATCGCAACTCAAAGGCATCACTTCTTTGGTCTTCCTTATTCATTGTCCAGCTTTCGGATAAAGTAATTGAAAATATCATGGCTTGGATCAGGCACACCTTTGTCTTTAAATTGACATCCTTGCTTTTTAACATTTTAAAGAAGTCTTCGATAAAATGGAAAAGATCCAGTGTGAAAAACAATGTATACAAACTTTATAAATAAAACAGTCAACAGAGAACTGCCTGGTGTACAGGCTGGATTTAGAAGAGGTCGTGGTACTAGGGATATTATAGTTAATGTCAGATGGATCTTGGCAGAAAGCAGAAGAATGTCTATCTGTGCTTCATTGACTATGCAAAGTCTTTTGACTGTGTGGATCACAAGCTGTGGCTGACTCTGAGAGGAATGAGAATCCCAGAACATTTGATTGTGCTAATGCGAAACCTATACTTGGACCAAGAGGCAGTCGTCAGAACAGAGCAAGGAGACTCTACATGGTTCAAAATCAAGAAGGAGGTCCGTCAGGGATGTATTCTGTCCCCATACCTTTTCAATCTGTATGCAGAACAGATCATCTGAGATGCTGGGCTGTATGAGGAGGAATGTGGCATCAGGATTGGTGGAAGAGTCATCAACAACCTGCGTTATGCAGATGACACAACCCTGCTTGCTGAAACTGAGGAGGACCTGAAGCGCTTGCTACAGAAGGTCAAGAAATGCGGCCTCCTATATTGATTGAAGCTCAACATCAAGAAAACAAAGATTCTCACCACTGGGCTAATTGGCAGCATCAGTATGGATGGTAAAGAGATTGAGATAGTTAACAGTTTTCGTTTGCTTGGCTCCACAATCAACACTTTTGGTAACAGCAGCCAGGAAATCAAGAGATGAATTGCATTGGGAAAGTCAGCTGTGAGGGACCTCTCAAGAGTATTGAAGAGCAATGACATCAGGCTGGAGACTAAGGTGTGCCTGATCCAGGCTATAGTCTTTGCAATTACATGCTATGCATCAGATAGATGGACAGTGAATAGGGTTGATAGAAAGAGAATTGATGCCTTTGAGTTGTGGTGCTGGAGAAGAGTGTTGAATATAATAACATGGACTACTAGGAGAACAAACAAGTTTGTCCTGGAGAAGGTGAAGTCAGAATGCTCCTTGGAGTCAAGGATTCTGAAGCTTCATCTGACATACTTTGGGCATGTTGCAAGGAGGGACTAGTCCTTGGAGACAGACATCATGTTTGGCAGAGTGGAGGAATGGCGCAGGAGAGGAAGACTTTTGATGAGATGGATTGATTCTGTGACTGGAGCGGTGGGAATAAGTGTGTTTGAGATGGCTAGGTTGGTACAGGATAGAACGGCCTTTAGGGCTCTTGTACATAGGATCGCTATGAGTCACAAACGACTCGATGGCACATAACAACAATAACAGCAAAATAAAAATTTTATTTTAAAGAAGAGGTATTTGATAGTAGATTTTCCCACATGGCATGTCTTTTGATTTCATAGCTGATGCTACTATGGGCATTGATTGTAGATTCAGTAAAGTGAAATCATTGACAACATCAATCTATTCAATATAGCAGTTACTGATTTTTAAAATTTAGTCATGGACTTAGTAAGATTTCACAGCCTGATTATCTTAAACTAGGTTTAAGTTTGTTGTTGCTGTTTTTACATGCCACCAAGTTGCTTGCGATTCACAGCAACCTTATGTACAACAGCTCTGAAGCCTGGCTGTCCTGAGCCAGTCTCACTGACTTTGAGACCCCCACCCCCATTGCCCCAGTTACTGTATCGATCCATTTCATCTGAGGTCTTCCTCTTCTGTGCTGTCCCTCCACCCTTCCAAGCATGCTGTCCTTCTGCAAGGACAGTCTCTCCTGGCCATGTGCTGAAACTATGTGAGATGAAATCTCAAAATCCTAGCCTCCAAAGAGAAACTTGGTTTTGCCCTCTCCAAGACAGACCTATTTCTTTTCTTGGCAGTCCCTGCTATGTTCAAGATGCACTTTACCTTATTCTTCTTCAGCTCTGGCAATTAATTAGATTTGGCTGATTTTGTAAAACTGTAACATGAAAAAAAAACCTTCAAGGTTTTAGGACTAAAACTGTTAACAAAATGAAGGAAGAATTACAGGAACGACGTTATTGACCCTCCTTTTAAAGGGAGGAAACTGTGAGTAACAAAGAAGTAAGAAGACCCAGATGAAAGTATTAACTAGTTTCAGAAACAGAACCAGCTTAATATTCTTTCTAATACAAATAACCAAATGATGAGAGCTTAGTCTTTAATTTTATAAAATCTTACCAAATTATAGTTCCAGCTTTTAAAAACTACTTTGTAAATACAAACAACTAGAAAAAAGAATTCTTACTGTTCTAAAAGAAAGAAACATGATAAAGAGCATCTCAAACACAAGTCAATACATAAATATGAAATATTAGCAACGTTTAAAAGCAGGAAGGAGACAAGGATGCCTGTCATCACCATTATTATCTACCATTGTCTGCAAGTCCTAGCTAAGGAGAAGATAAGACAAAGATAAGAAAAAAAATAATGGAGTGTAACTGTCACTAGAGAGCATACCAAATTATTATTAATTGCAAATCTCTCATATTATATGCAGTGTGCCATTGTCTCCTAAGAAAACACAAAAGAATCAATTGGAAAGTTACAGCATTAGACATAATAACAATCTAGTAACACGGCCAGCCAGAAAATAAGCATTTAAAACAACGACTTTCTTTTATTCTACTGATAATGAGTTAGGAATTATAATACACAAATAAAATCTTACTATCAATATCAACACAAATCATAAATTATGCACAAAGCACAAGAAGTGTGCTGGCCTTAAGGAAATTACAGTATTTTGCCAGGAACATATAGAAGCTTAAATAATAAGAAAAATATCATTTGTCACTAGAGAGAAAAACAAATAATATGAAAATGTCAATTCTTCTTAAAGTATTACATCTTTTTAATACACCTGCAGTAAAAATCCCTCATAAAAGAATTCTATGGAGTTTTGAAATGATTCTGAATGAATAATGACTGAAAGTAAATGAATGAAAATTCCCAAAATCATGCAATGTTTTATTTTGGATTAACATACATATGAAGCTAAAGTTTAAAAACATAGATTGCAATGTTTCAAGCCAAATTAATTCTTAAGCTTTACATTAAAGGTGTGAAGAAGGAGAGAGGGGTATGGAGCCTTATACAAATGACTTTGAATTGATCTGTTACATTTTATCGTTGTTGTTGTTATGTGCCGTCGAGTCGCTTGCGACTCATAGCGACCCTACGTACAACAACCCTAAACTCTGCTCTGTCCTGTGCCAATTGCACTGTCTCTGACACTCCCATCCTGATTATCCCAGTCACTGAATCAATCTACCTCATGGAGGGCCTTCCCGTCCTGCACTGTCCCTCCACCTTCCCAAGCATTATGTCCTTCTCCAAGGACCAGTCTCTCCTCACAACATGTCCAAAGTATGTTAGATGGAGCCTCAGAATCCTTGCCTCCAAGGAGCCACCTGGTTTTACCCTTTCCAGGAAACAGTCTGAACCATCTATGTTAAACTGTTAACATTTGTTAGTAATACATGGTAAGTGGTATTTCTGCAATGGGGTTTTTTGTTTTGTTTTGTTTTTAAGAGGAAATTGGGGCTACCCTTGAGAAGAATGGGAATCCCAGAACACTTGATTGTTCTCACGCTGAACCTATACTTGGACCAGGAAGCAGTCATCAGAATATGGAATGTTTCAAAATCAGGAAAGGAGTGCATCAGAGGTGTGTCCTGCCTCCATATCTTTTCAATTTGTATGCAGAACAGATCATTTGGGAGGCTGGACTATATGAGGAAGAATGTGGCATCAGGATTATAGGAAGACTCATAAACAACTTGCATTATGCAGATGACACAACCTTTCTTGTTGAAACTGAGGAGGATCTGAAGTGTTTGCTGCAGAAGATAGAAGACTGTAGTTTTCAATATGGCTTAAAGCTCATCATCAAGAAGACAAAGACAGAGAGATAAGAGTTTGCGGCTAACAACTTCAGATTGCTCTGCTCCACAATCAACACTCTCAGCACCAGTAGTCAGGAAATCAAAAGATGAATTCCATTAGGGAAATCTGCTGTCAGGGACATCTCTAAAGTGCTAAAGAGCAACAATGTCAGTCTAGAGATTAAGGTGCAGCTGATTCAGAACATGGTCTTTGTAATTACTTGCTATGCATCAAAGGACTGGACAGTGACTAAGGATGACAGAAGAAGATTGATGCCTTTGAGTTGTGGTGCTGGAGAAGAGTATTGAACAAACCTTGGACTGACCTGGAGGCAAAGATTTTGAAGCTCTGTCTTACATACTTTGGGCACAAGGTCAGGAGGAGCCAGTCTTTGGAGAATGACATCATACGTGGAAGGGTGTAGGGACAAAGCAGGAGATGAGATGACTTGATAAGGTAACTGGGGCAATGAGATTAGGTGTGTCAGAGACAATGAGACTGACTCAGGACAGGGCAGAGTTCAGAGCTGTTGTACATAGGGTTACTGTGAGTCACAAGTGACTCACACATCACAACAATAACAAGTGCCAGATATGTTGACTTCACAGTTATTAAGTAATATATCCTTTTTTGAACCCAAGAAATAAAATAAAACTAGAATTTTAGATATATAAGGAAGAGGAAAAATTCTTAATGACCTTCACATCAAAGTGTGTGTATCTAAATAGATTTCAGGGTGATTTGAAAATAGTGGGGGAAAAAATAACCCACAAAAGAATAAGAAGAAAACATTTCATTTTTGGTTAGATTTTAGAGTAGGGAAGGGCAAAGTCTCTGTGTCCCACAACCCTGAGACAGTAAGTACCACTGAAACTCGACAACTGTGAGTTGAGTTGTTGAATTTGTTAAGAAAAAAGAAAGATCTGAAGGCCTAAGATATAGGGAGCTGGCAGCTAGTCCAGAGGCAATACCTTTCTGTTGGTTTGAATCCACCAGTTCAGCTCTGTGGGAGAAAAAGAAAAAAAGGACAATCTTCTCTTATGAAATTTACAGCTTTGGAAACCCATTGGAATGCCAGTTGTGAGTCAAAACTATCTCAAGAGTAATGAGAGAGTGAGCCCTGGTGGCCTAGTGGCAAGAAGCTGTACTGCAAACCAGATTCTCTGCTGGAGGAGGAACAGTCTCTTCCTGTACCAGTCAGATCTGATTTAATGGCACACACACACACAAATAATAAAATAAAATGAAATAAAATAATAAAAAAAGAGTAATGAGAGGAGGAGAGGATTAGGAAAAAGAAGGAAAAGAGACTTTTATTTTATTTATTATTTTTGTGTGTGTGTACTATCAAATCAGATCTGACTGGCACAGGAGGAGATTGTCTCCCCTTCTCCAGCAGAGCATCTGGTGGATTCAAACAATGCAACTCTGGGATTGCGGTGCAGCTTCCTGACACTAGGTCACCAGAGCTCACCAGACTGATCATTTTTTTTAAATAAAATTTTTCTTTTATACTGGTTTACTTACAAAGTTCATATACACTATTTTTCACACTGCATCTTTCCTCTTTTCCTTTACTCACCCCTCCCTCCACACATCAAATTATGTGACCCTATGATTAAGCACTCCGCATCCTCACCCTTCCTCACCCTTCCCCGCCTTGGATCTTTGTGCTCAGTCTACAACACTTATACAGTATTTGTCATTAGGGGGCTGAGTTAGTTCGCTTAGCCTAAAGCTCTCCAGTCCTTCCCAAGTTAGGTAGTAATTGACAAAAATCATTGTTCCTGTGTGCTGCGTAGTATTCCACTGTGTGAATATACCATAGTTTCTCAATCCATTTGATTATGGTTGGACATCTAGGCTGTTTAAATGTTTTTGTGATGGTGAATAACTCTGCTATGAACATTGGTGTACAAGTCTCTGTTTGTGCCTCAGTTCTCATTCTTTCAGGGTGTAATCCAAGCAGTGGAACAGCTGAGTCATATGGAATTTCTATGTTCAGCTTTTTGAGGAAATGCCAAACTGTCTTCCAGAGTGGTTGTACTGTTTTACAATCCCACCAACAGTGTATGAGAGTTCCTATCTCACCACATCCTCTCCAACATTTATTACTTACTTCCTTGCTAAACTTTGCCACTGCTTCTGGGGTAAGATGGTATCTCATTGTGGTTTTTATTTCCATCTTTCCTATTGCCAGTGATTTTGAACCTTTCTTCATGTATCTGTTTGCCATCTGAATGTCATCTCTGTGAAAAGCCTTTCTATGTCCCTTGCCCATTTTGTAATTGGATTATCAGTCTTTTTCTGCTGTAGGCCCAGGAGTATTCTGTAAACTTTTGTTATGAGATTCTTGTCTGAGATGGTATTATTGCCAAATGTTTGTTCCCAGTCGGTGGGTTGACTTTTCACCCTGTTGGGAAAAGTTTTTGCTGAGAACAGAGATTTAATCTATAGAAGGTCTCATTCAACAATTTTGTCCTCCTCAGATTGTGCATTTTTGGCCATATTTGGCAGAAAGAGACTGGCCATTTTGAGTAGTTAATATATAAAGAAAACCTTCTTGGTAGAAGACTCAGTGTTGCTGTTCATTGCCATGAGTCAACTCTGACTTATGCCTTTATGTTAAATGCATTGAACTATTACCCAGTCCTGCACCATTTTTATTATTCCCAGCATGTTCAAATTCATCATTGTGGCTATTGTGTGCCAGTGCATCTCACCCAGGAGCTCCCACACCTTTGTTGGCACTCTGCTTCAACACATGTCATATCTTCCTATAGTGATTGAATCCTGGAGGCATCACCAGAGCTAACAACAGAGACAATGACTTCCCACTGGCTCATATTGGATAGTAGATTACCAAGCCTTTTTTTATTCCCAGTTTGTCTTGTTGTGGAAGCTCCACTGATGCTTGTCCATGCTAGGTGACACTGGTGGTAACTGAGAGGCCATTTGCCTAGCTTCCAGAATCAAACTAAAAACTCATTGCCATGGAATTGTAACTAACCGGTAGGTGATCTTCCGTTGAATTTCTGAGGCTGTAAATCAAACAACGTATTTCCCTTCGCTCTCTCATGGAGCTGCTGGCAGATTCGAGAGAGGCTTCCCAAGAGGGTCTCAGTATTAGCAGTGCAACTCCCTACAGACTATAGCACCATGACAACATAGAAGCCTCCACAATACAATGACAAACCAGTGGTGGAGAAAATATAAGAACTGTCACTGGAGATCAAATAAAGAAATTGGGAAAATATGTACCTGCAGCATGTACGGCAAAGGATTGGTATTCTACTGCCAAAATTAATGTTTATTGAGTATGTACGGTATTCAGTCTTCAAGACTCTGAAGTCATGATAAAACTTTCCTATTATGAACGTTCTGATTTTGAGTTTTACTACCAGGTCTCTGTTCCACCTTGAGTAGATTTTTGTGTATGGTGTGAGATGTGGAGTGCGTTCATATCCTGTGCCCATTTTTCAATTATCTTGTTGTGGTGCTCAAGTATTTTATAAATTCTAGATATAAGTCCCTTATCTGACATGTCATTCCCAAATACTTTTTCCCAGTCTGTGGCTTCCTTTTTACCCTGATGGAGCAGTTTTTGGATGTGCATAGGGTTTTGATTCTTAGAAGGTCCAATTCATCTATTTTTTCTTCTCCTGGTTGTAGATTTTTCAGGATACTTGGAAGACTGTTTATGTTGTGGATTAGGACTAAGAGAGTTCTTCCAAGTTTTTCTTTAATGAAGCTTATAGTCTGTGTTTTTAGTCTTAGGTCCATAATCCACCTTGAGTTGGTTTTTTTTAAAAAATTTTATTTTATTATTTTTTTGTGTGTACCGTCAAATCAGATCTGACTGGTACAGGAGGAGATTGTCCCTTCTTCTCCGGCAGAGCATCTGGTGGATTTGAACCGTGTACCTCTGATCCCAGAGTGCAGTGCACCTTCTTGCCACTAGGCCACCAGAGCTCTCCTATTGAGTTGGTTTTTGTATGTGGAGTGAGGTGTGTCTTCTGCAGATATTTTTCCAATTTTGTCAACACCATTTGTTAAAAAGGCTGTCGTTTCCCCACTTAACTGATTTCATCTCCTTGTCAAAAATCAGTTGACCGTATGTAGATGGGCTGATTTCTGGGTTCTCAATTCTATTCCATTGATCTATGTGTCTGTCATTGTACCAGTACTATGCTGTCTTACACCATGGCAGTGTATTAGGATTTGAAATCAGGGAGTGAGATGCCTCCTACCTTTTTTCAAGTGTTAAATGATTTTTATAATATAGTGACTAGATTTTAGAATAAATGTTGTAATATTTTTCTAAAAAAAGTTTACAGAATACTCTTGGGCCTCCATAAGAAAAAGATTGATAACCCAATTCCAAAACGGGCAAAAGATATGGAAAGAATTTTCAGAGGAAGATATATTCAAATAACAAACAGACACATGAAGAAATGCTCCAACTCACAGGCAAGAAGAGAAATGTAAATCAAAACCACAATGAGGTACCGTCTGACTCCAGAAACAGTGCAAAGTTTAAAAGGGCAGAAGATAATAAATGATGGAGAGGACTTGATGAGAAAGGAACTCTTTTTAAAAATTTAGTATTATTATTAATTAATTTAAATGAAAATTTGCCGATATTTTGGATTTCCATCCATTTATTGTTGCACTTATCTCCCTGTCCACCCCTCCCTCCAGTTCGTTCTTCTCTTTGAAAAGTAAAAGAAAAATTATTTCATTGTTTTACAATTCCTCCACCCAAGCCCGTTTCACTATGCAGCCTTCATTCTGGACTCCTGTCATGACAACAATACCTAATCATTTATCCCTTTTAAATTAAAGGAAATTAAAAGGCTCATTGCCATGGGAAAGTAAGCTGTTAGGGACCTCTCCAAAGTACTGAAAAGCAATGGTGTCTCTCTGGAGACTAAGGTGTGTCTGATACAGGCTATGGTCTTCGCAATCACTTGTTATGCATCAGAGAGTTGGACAATGACCAAGGAGGATAGAAGGAGAATTGATGCCTTTGAGCTGTGGT
>NW_006399970.1:3919783-3921220 GCF_000299155.1 Elephantulus edwardii
ATCTCCTTTGTCAGTGTGTCCTTTGCCATTCCCTATCACTCCTTCCTGAGAGAGACTTCACCCTGATCACCCTGATTCATAAGGAAAAGGGAATGGCGTATTCTCTTAGCTACTTCCTGCTGAAAAGGGACGCTGTGGGTTTCAAGGTGAAGATCTTCTCTCACTACTCTAAAGGGCCCGAGAAAGGAACTCTTATACATTGTTGGTGGAATTGTAAAGTGGTACAACCATTCTGGAGGGCAGTTTGGTGCTTCCTCAAAATGCTGAATATAGAAATTCCATATGGCCCAGCCATACTAGGAATAATACTGTGAGAAAATGAGAACTGAGGCACAGATGGAGATTTTCAATAACATGGAAACAGCCCAAATGTCCAACCACAAACAAATGGATTGAGAATTTATGGTACAGTCACACAACGGAACACTACACAGCACGCAGGAGCAATGATTTTGTAAATTATTACTTAACTTGGGAGGGACTGGAGAACATTATGCTGAGTGAACTAACTCAGTCACATAAGGATAAATATTGTATAAAACCATTATTGTAGAATGCATATGAGGATCCAAGGAAGGGGGAGCAGAGGGATGAGAATGTGCAGGAGAGGGCATATTAACCATGGGGTTGTGCAACTTGATAGGTTGGAGGAGTGAGGGAAATTGAAAGAATTTATTCTTGAAAATAATGTTTTCAAATTTTGTAAACAAACTAGTAGAAAATGAAAAAAATAATTAAAAACAAAACAAACAAAGCACAACACTCTTATTATCATCACTCAATGAGCAATAGCTTATAATGGTTACTAAATGCAGTAAATTCATCAAAGTTATGCTATAAATTTATGCTGTTAATAAGTGATGGAAGTCAAGAACACAGAGTGTTAGACACTGAAGGCTAACCATTAAGTGCTCAGCATTGACTCATTGTTGTTTTCATACGATGCCTTCGAGTTAGTTATGACCTATGACCCTGTGAGCAACAGATCTGAACCTGGTCCTATCCTGTACCATCCTCACAGTCTCCGAAACACTCAAGTCCACAGCTGCAGTCACTTGTTAATCCACTTGGGTGAGAGTCTCCCTCTCCTTCATTGTCCCTCCACCTTTCCAAGAATTAGTCCTTCTCCAAAGAATAGCCTCTCTTAGCAAATGCACAAAGAATGTGAGATGAAGCTTCATCATCTTTGTCTCCAAGGAACACTCTGGACAGACCTACTCCAGGACATACCTGTTTGTTCTTTTTGCAGTCCATGGGATGTTCAGTACTCCACTCTGACCACACAGCTCAAACGCATCACATTTTCTTCTGTCATCCTTATTCATTGTCCAGCTGTCAGGTGCATAGTTGTTGTTATGTGCCATCGAGTCGTTTCCGACTCATAGCGACCCTATGCACAACAGCTCTAAACCCTGCTCTATCCTGCGCCAACCGCAC
>NW_006399970.1:3922685-3939280 GCF_000299155.1 Elephantulus edwardii
GTATACCAATTGAAGTATTTCAGATAACAGATGTTGCCCTGGACGTGCTCACCAAGTTGTGCCAAGAAATCTGGAGAACAACCACTTGGCCAACTGACTGAAAGAGATCTATATTTGTTCCCATTCCAAAGAAAGGTGACCCAACTGAGTGTGGAAACTACAGAACTACAGAACAGGTGCATAGTAAGTGATTGGAAAGAACATGGTCTGAATAAGGTGCACCTTAGTCCTTTTTCTTAGTGAACCATAAGAAAAAGATAACTCAAAAGAACAGATGTTGGATGACATTGGTAGTGATTTCCCTGCTGCTTTGGCCTCTTTTCAACCTAACTTAAACTTTTGACAAATGTTTTTTTATATTTCTGAAAAACGACAAATATTTTGTTATACTTACCTCACCACAATAAAAAGTAAACAAACAAACAAAAAAGAAACCTTCAACAGAAAGTAGGGAAAGAATATAACATGGATGTTTGACAAAGGAAGAAACCTGACTAACTTCAATCTCATTGCTGATGCGTCAGAGGTGACTCATAGCTGCCCCTCCAGTGGGTTTCTGAGGCTGTAAAACACGCAGGAGGAGACTGCCCACCTGACTCTAAGAAGTAGATTGTGAGCTCTCTGACTCTCAGTAAGTAGGTGTGGAATACTTAACCTTACTAGAAATACAATGCAAGTCTCTGTCCAGAAAGTGTGAGAAAAAAGTACACCTTAATGTGGAAAGAGAACAAAGGATATTCTTCAGGAGAAATAATTATAAAAAGCCTTTGTCATATTCATAGATTTTAGCTCAAAAAAATTATTGCAACTCTAGGGATTTACCTTGATAGAAAAGTGGGCAATCTCCGTGATCTTCATAGCCTCTGAAAAATCCAGGGAAGGGTCAGTTTTGATTCAAGAGCAACTGAGAGATTGAAAGAGTGAGAAATTCATTTGAAAGCAGTGCTTAAACACTCGGCTCAGTGAACATTTGGTGGTTTGATCCTACCGGCAACTTCACAGGACAGGGAGATGTGGCAGTCTGCTTTGTAGATTAGCTTTATAAAGCTTAAAGCCTCGGAAACCCCACGGGACAGTTCTACTCTGCCTTATGTGGTCCCCATGTGCTGAAATGGAATCGATGGTAACAAGAGTCCTCAGACTCACACAGCAATTGAAAATATGAATTCACCAGCATAGCTCACTTCTTTGTCATTGTCAATGCTGTTGTTAGGTGAAGTTGAGTCGGTTCCAACTCATAGCGACCCTGTGTAAAACAGAACAAAATCCAGCCTGATCTGTGCCAAGCTCACCATCTCTGCCTTGCTTGAACCAAGTGTTGTAGTCAGACCTGCAGGCTCATTCGGGATACCACACTGCAGCCTTCAGTGTGGATCTCAACGCCAGGTCTAAAGAAGACATTATCCTCACCTTGGAAATCATCATATTCTGACAGCCATGTGGTGCACAAGGAAGAGCAGAGACACTATGCCACAAGCCAACAGTTTTGTAGTAGGAGCTCAGGGGCAAGAAACTTTCCCCAGTGCTGCCTGAGACTCAAAGCCCTCCCTGAAACTGATCCATGGGAGTTGGACTTGACTTCTGCTAAAGGTGAGATAGAAATCATCGTGAGAGACCAGTAACAGAGTGAGGTGCAAGACACTGCAGATGGGACTTGTGGCCCAAGCCATCATATCAGAGGTTTGGTGAGGCAGAGGGGTGTGTGATGAATGGGGTAGGAAGAAGTGCAAATGATGCTTACATTCAGGGAAAAGGAAGGGGCAAGACACACATTCAAGAGGGGACACTGTATGTTTTCTCTGTAAGGGGAAGCATCTTTCATTTACTTTTTTCACTGAAATACTTTTCTGTCATGTATTGTTCCAAAGCTCAATGTCAAGAAACAAAATTCTAGCCCCTGGACCAGTAAGTAATACTATGATAGATGGAGAAGAGATTGAAACGGTCCATGACTTCATCTTAGTTGGAGCCACAATCAATACACTTGGGACCAGCAGTCAGGAGATTGGGAGACATATTGCACTTGGAAAATCTGTAGTCAGGGACCTCTCCAAATTACTGAGAAGCAGTGATATTAGTGATATTGAAGATTAAGGTGACCTTGATTTAGACCATGGTCTTTTCAATCACTGTGCTGCTGTGAACTGGACTATAAGTAAGAATGACGGAAGAATCGAGTTGTGGTATTGGAGAAGAGTACTGAATCTCCTATGGACTGCCAAAAGAACAAAAAGATATGTCTTGGAGAAGAAGATACAGCCAGAGTGCTCCTTGGAGGCAATGATGATAAAACTTCTCGTGTACTTTGGGCATGTATAACTAGGAGTTTACTCCTTGGAGAGGGACATCATGGTTGGAAAAGTGGAGAGACAGCGAAGGAGAGGAAGACCTTCATCTAGGTGGATTGACATGGTGACTGTAGCAATGGTCTCGAATGTGCCAGAGATGATGAAGTTGGCACAGGATAGGACAGGGTTCAGCTCTGTCATTCATAGGGTCGTTTTAAGTCATACTCAACTCCATGGCACCTAACAACAATTGTTGCAGTCACTGTGCCAATTCATCTTGTGGAGTGAGTGCCGTTGTCTTCTCAAGGTTACAAATTGAGAAAAGTGACTTGGGATTTTTATAGATATCTATTTTGGGGGATAAATGTTTATATTTTCCTTGCCTCCATTTCTTTTTTTTTTTTTTCCTTGCCTCCATTTCTGAAAACCAGACTTACATCACATAGGCCATCTGCTGCTCTTATGCAGAAGTACTGACTTTAGACAGCACACAGAGAGTATTCTTTCCTTACAATTTTTGAAAGCACACTAAGAGTACCTGAATTTGACAATTTCTATGTAGTAACACCTATAATCCTATGGAGGCGAGGCACTCTTCTGTATTGCCAGATGAAGGAACCAACCAGTGTTAGAAGAAACATAACAAGAATACACCCTAAATGTGAGGCTAGTCACACTTTGGATTGCTAACTTTGGATGTGTGATCAGGAGGGATCAGTTTCCAGAAAAAAAACGTCATGTTGGTAAAGTGGAGAAGGCCAGGAGAAATGAAAACCCTCAATGTGTAGACACAACAGTCACCAGTGATCTTAAAGGTAGCTCAGGGATAAGGTTATGGGGTCTTGAACCTAGATGTCTCTATACTAAATGTTGTTGGTAAGTCCGCTTATGATCCATGGCAACCCCACACACAATGGGATAGAACAGCTGACCTATGGTTTTTCACAGGCCAGTTTAGGTGAAGAAGAGGAAGACCCTCAACCAGGTGGATTGACACAGTGACTGCTGCAATGGGCTCTTGTGCATCAGGAAGTATGAGGATGACACAGGATAGAACAGAGTTGAGATCTTTTGTTCACAGGGTCGCTATGAGTCAAACTCAACTCAACAACACCTAATAACAATAAAAAAATAATAAGGGTTATTTACCTTATTTGTTTATTCACTTAAATAAGGGCGAAAATTTGTGATGCATCTTTGATCTAGGAGCATGATTCACATAACTTCATCTCTTTGCCCTCTGTCATAATTAATTAGAGGCTTATTCATCTTATAAATGATGACATCAACCGTGTTATGAGTGGTAATAACACACAAGAGTCAGTGCTTCCTAAATGTTTGCTAGATGCTTTACATCAATCATCCTACTCAACCTTCATGACAACACTGTGATGAAGTATTCATTTGACCCATGAAGAAAAGAAGGTTTGCAAAGTTTGTGCTATTTGCTTTAAGGTCCTGCTATTAGTAAGTGATGGATCTAGAATTATACTTTGGATCTGTTGGACTCTAAATATCACCTGTCTGACTGCTGTGTTTTGCTCAGTCTACTACTGTTCTCAACTTTGAGGACACAAGGAGGTGGACAATACAGGTTGTTTTTATGTAGTTTACAGATGAGTGACTGAAATAGATAAGAAAGAAACACACAAAAATATTTGTGACTTTTGAGAAAAACTGGGAAGAAACAAGATGCTAAAATAGAGCATAATTGAGGTTCCTACAATACAAAGAGTCAACAGGAAGTATTTCTCTGGGGAGGTAAACTTCATTCCTGTGGAAGTCTTTGCACTCTAAAATATTTCCAAGACAAGTAAGCACATTCTTTTCCTTGATCAAGAGTATGCACTGGAAGGTTCACTGGATGTGAATCTCGACCTCATTACCTCACATTCTTCCTACTAATTGGCTCTATACTGGTTCATTCGTGGTCAACATTGTAAAATGTTGAATTGTGTTGGGAAAGAATATTGAATATCTCATGGAATGCCAAAAGAAGAAATAAATTTGTCTTGGAGGAAATGCAAACAGGATGCTCCTTAAAGGCAAAGATGATGGATTTCACCTCACATACTTTGGGCATCTTGTTAGGAGAGGCTAGTTCTTAGAAAAAAACATGATGCTGGGAAAGGGCTAGGGTCAGCCAGTGAGAGGAAGACCGTCAACAAGATGGATTGACACTGACTGTGACAATGGATCTGAGCCTGTTGGAGAGCGTGCTGATGGTGCTGGGGAGGGCAAGGTCCAGATCTCTAACTCTCTGGGTTGCTGCATCATAGTTGACTTAACGACACATAACAATAACAACAACAAAAATATTCTAGGCCTTCTCACCCCTCAATGTTCTCTCACCTTGAATTCTTTGCATTGACACTTCAGTGTTTTCCTACTCCTCTTCGTGTACCCTTCATAAAACTCATGTCTTTCTTCAAATGGGATACTCTTTATGACTTCAGGTCACAGAAATTTCACCCCCTTTTTTTTTCCTTCTCCCCGCCCACCCCACCTCACCCCTCTCCCGCCCCCTCCCTTTGCTTCTCTCCTTGAAAAGCAAAAGAAAAACTCCCTCATTGGTACACAATGCCCCCTTGCACCTCCCCCAATCCCACCCCCAACCCCAAATATAATCCACTCTGCAACCCTCATTGCATACTCCTACGATAAACATAATGCCCTAAAATATAATACTTTTAAACTATTCTCACCCCCCTAGACTTCAATGCCGAGTGAGGTATCTCAGTCACAAAGGGACAAATGCTATATGGTGCCACTGTTGTAGAATGAGGCTGGCATCGGGGTGGGGGTAAGACTGAGAAAAATTTCACCCCTTTTATAAAAACCTCCCAATTGATGTCATCGATTTCTCCACGCAGCCACTCACCTACCTAGCAAGTCAGCCAACTTAGCTGTCCTCAATATTAGAAACTCCACCTTACTTATATTTGCTAGTCTAACCCCCTGGAAAACGGAAACTGATAAAATAGGCACAAATTTTGTTGGGGGGAAATACCTACGAAAGAGAAAATGGGGACTTTGTTGGAGAAGACAGAAAACCAGCAAAATGACAATGTACGTCTGCCCCTAGTGGGGAAAGAGGGAATGCAAGTTGGGGACACCTCCAGACTGCACTGAAATATGAAGGCTTGTCAAGGCCTATACAAAGTTTTGGGTCAAAATCAGTTGTTACCGGAGCCCCAGTAAATAGGCTTCACATTACATCTTGCCATGCCAGTATATTGACCGGAAGATGCTGTGGGAAGTGTTGCCTTGATGTGAACACAACAATTAATTTATGAGCTCGGCAGTGGCTAGGCCCTAATCAATTAGGATCCCCGTGGTTGAGAATCTGCAAGGAGGATTCTCCTGGCTGCTAGAATTCACCCCTGTGCTCCACAGACCTACTTCTCCAACTCAGGCTTGTTGTTATGTGATGTCGAGTAGACTATGATGCATAGCGACCTGATGAAGAATAGCTTTGAAGCTTGGACAACGTCACTGTGTCTGACAAACCCGCCCCCACTGCCACAGTCACGGTGTCAATACATCTCATCCAAGGTATTCCCCTCCTGCCCCGACCTTTTTACTATTCCAAGCATGATGTCCTTCTCAAAGGACTGGTCTCTCCTGGCAACTTGCCTCAAGTATGTGAGACTGAGTTTCAAAATCCTTGAAACCTGGTTTCACCCACTCCAGGATAGATCTATTTGTTCTTTTGTCAATCCATGTTGTTGTTATGCGCCATCAAATTATCTATGACTCATAACGACCCTATGTACAACAGCTCTGAACACTGTCTCACTATCTCTGATACACCTACCACCGTTATCCCAGTTATTGTGTCAATCTATCTCACATGGAATTTTCCTCTCTTGTGCTATCCCTCCACCCTTCCTAGCATGATGTCCTTCTCCAAGGACCAGTGCCCCCTGTCCACATGCCCAAAATATGGGAGATGGAGCTTCAGAATTCTTGCCTCCAAGGAGCAGCCTGGTTTCACCCTCTCCAGGACAGACGTGTTTGTTCTCTTGGTGGTTAATGGTATGTTTAAGACTCTTCTCCATCACCACAACTCAAAGGCATCAGTTCTTCTTCCATCATCCCTAGTCATTGTCCACTTCTCTAATGCACAGAAAGTAGTAATTGCAAAGACTGTGGTCTGAATCAGGTGCACCTTAGTCTTCAGACTGGCAGCCTTGCCTTTTAACATTTTGGAGAGGTCCTAACACTAACACAATTTGTCTTTTTAGTTCCTTTTGACTGCTGGTGCCAAGAGTGTTGATTATAGATCCAAGTAAACAGAAATTGTTAAGAACTTCAATCTCTTCTTCATCTATCTTGGTGCTGTCAGTTGGCCTAGTGATGACAATCTTTGTCTTCTTGATGTTGAACTTCAATAGCATGTTCAAGACTCTTCTCCAACACCACAACTCAAAGGCATCAATACTTCTTCTGTCATCTTTAGTCGTTGTGTGATTGTCTGATGCATATCAAGCAATTGAGAAGATCACGGCCTGGATTAGACTCAGTCTCTAGACTGACATCATTGCTCTTTGGCACTCTGGAATGGACCCTGGCAGCAGACCTTCTTAAAGCAGCTCATCTTTTGATTTCCTGACTGCTGGTATCAAGAGTGTTTGTGGTCCTGAGCAAGATGAAATTGTTAACCTCAGTGTTTTCTCCATCTATCACGATGCTGCCAGTTGGCCAAGTGGTGAGAATCTTTGTTTTTTTAATGTTGAGATGCAATCTATATTGAAGACTGAAGTCCTTGACCTTCTACAGCAAATACTTCAGGCCCTCCTCATTTTTAGCAAGCAAGGTTGTGTCATCTGCATAATGCGGGTTGTTTATATGAGTCTTTCAATCCTGATGCCCCAGTTTTCTTCGTAAATCCAGCCTCCCGAATCAACTGTTCTGCATATAGCTTGAAAAGGTAGGAGACAGAGTGCATCTCTGACACACTTCTTTCCTTATTATGAACCATGCAGTGTTTCCTTGCTCTATTCTAATAACGGTTTCCTGGTCTACGTATAGATTTCACACAGGAACAATCAAGTATTCTAGGATTCCCATTTTCCTCAGTGTTTGTCACAATCTATTGTGATCCACACAATCAAATGCCTTTGCGTAGTCAATAAAACACAAATAGACATCCTTCTGGTACTCTTTGCTTTCAGCCAAGATCCATCTGACATTGACAATGATATCCTTAGTGCCCCAGCCTCTTCTAAACTCAGCTTCTATTTCTGGCAGTTCTCTGTTTATATACTCTTCTACTCAGCACAATTTTGTTTGCTTGTGATATTAGTGATATTGTTTATTATCTCCCAGCTTGCTACTGGGTGCTGTTGCCATGTCAACTAATTAGTTAGTTGAAAACTAATGCAGGCTTAAGGAGTAACGATTCTATTGTTCCTCTTAGGAGCTATTCAGACAGTTCTGATTTAGCAGCCTTCCATACAACAGAATGATACCTTATCTGATCCTGTGCTCTTCACAATCGCTGCACATTCCTTCATTTATAGATGCATTTTTATGTAACTGACGGTCTATTTTTCTTCTCTGCTTTTAGGACACCACATAGGTTGAATAGAGATCCACCCTACAATCTGACCTCATGCAGACTTAACTGATAAACATCTCTAATGGCCCTGTTTTGAAATAATGACAACTTTGCAGACACCAGAGTTAGAATTTCAACATATCCTTTTAGGAAACGTAAGTCAGTACATGACACTCATGAAACAGGTATTATCCACAAAGTGTTAGCATCTCGGATATAGGAAAGTTCTCATTCAAATCAATATGGAAAAGGAAAAGGTAAACAAGGACCCTTTCATCAAATGGATAGAAACTACTTACTATAGACTATTGTCATAGGAATAAACAACATATCATATAAAGTTACATGAGCCCCAAAATAAAGAATATGGAACCATTACTTCTAGAAGAACTACAGGGCGAGGTTCCTGAGAGCCTCTGAGCACATTTTCATCAGATGACCAATAGGTAATTTTGAGTTGTGTGTGCTTCTTTAAAAAGGTACCTTGTATATTGTATATGTAATTGATTCACTAACATTGGACTTACAGTTCTCTCACTCATGCCTGAACAAAGTTTATCTAACAGCAGTGAAATAGAATATGACCCTAGATAACTTTTCTAGATACGGTTTTGTAATTGAGCTCTGGTGGATTGGTAGTAAGGAGTTGTACTCCCAACTCAAAGGCATACAGTCCAAATCCACCAGCTGCTCATAGGAGATCGAGAATCTCCTCCCATGTGATTTACAGCTCTGAAAACCCGATGAAGAGTCAGCAAAGAATTGGTTCTGACTCATTGGTATATAACAACTATCACCAGATACTTGGATTGGATTGGGCAAATAGGTTGCTTGTGGCCTACCAAGATTGGACAATTTGTTAAGAAGGTAAATAGACTGCATGACACCTTTGTGAAGGGTCACTCACTCATTGCGGTGAATTTGGGACTGACTCAAAGGTGACCCTTCATTGGGTTTCTAAGGCTTTACATCACATGGGAGGAGATCACCATCTTTTTCCTGAAGAATCACTGGTGGATTCAAACAACCGGAGAGTCTGGCGTTTTGGTTAGAAGTGCATCTCCCTACACATTATTATGCCAGGGCTCCCTCTGTGGGAATGTTGTTGTTGTTAGGTGCTATCAAGTCAACTGTGACTCAGCCACCCTATGAACAACTGATCAAAATCTTGCGCTGTTCTATTGACTCCATCCTCCTCATTTCTGCTATGCTCACCTCCCTTGATTGAGTCACTGGCTCAGTTCTCTTTGAAGGTCTTCCTCAATTTTCCTGACTGTCTAGTTTTCCCAACATAATGTCTTTTTTCAAGTATTGGTGCCTCCTGACAACATACCCAGAATATGTGAAAGGAAGTTTCAATATCCTTAACTTTAATGAGAACCCTGTTTGTACTTCCTCCAAAGCAGATTTGTTGTTCTTTCTGTAGTATGTTCAATACTCTTCGCTAACATTATAATTCAAAGGAATCAATTATTTGGTCTTCCTTATCCATTGTCTAATAAAGCACATGCATATGAAGCAATTGAAAGTGCTATATTTTGCAAGGGTAAGACCATTTTGGGGTGGGGGGAAGATGTGAGGAACCTCAACAAGAGGATTGGTCAATTTTCCTCATCCACGGGGCTTAAAAGAGCCTACCAATCTCAGAAAAGTTCGGAGAAGACAGGAGCAGAGACTATCCTTTGGTCTCCAAATTCCAGTTTGGGGAAGCTTCTAGCCTCAGGAGACAGAGAATTCTAACAGCAGAGATGGTGAGAGATAGCAGAAACAGGAACAGTATCACCAGAGATAACAGAACCAGAAGACTGATAGGAGATGGTATGGTGGGCTTCTTGCCCATGGAATGAGAGAGCTGAGTGCCTTCAGGTAGGAAGTTTTCTGGCAGTAAGGGAGTCTCTGGGCACCTGATAGAGCTTGGTTCTCTAACTCTCACAAGAGAGGTGAGTGCTTTGAGCCAATGCTTGCTAGTGATGTGGGGTACCTCTGCACATTTATTGGTGGAACTAAAGTGTTTTGTAACACTGGCCTGAGTAGGACAGGGACTGGACCTGCCCAAAAGGCTCAACGATCTAAGAGGCAGATGATCTTAAGGGCCAAGGACCAGAGAGAGAGGCCAGCCTGTGGACACAGCTGAGAAGAGGCTGTCCTGATGGAAGATCTGTATCTTGAGTCATTTCTGATCCTGGATTGTAACCTGTTACTTTTCTAATGAACTTTATAATTGTAAGTATTGTCTGTGAGTCCTGTGTGGACATTGCAACAATTTATCAAACCCAGAGGAAAACTAAAGTTGTTGTAAGAGGAAGTACTGCTTTCAGAATTGGTTAAAATGTTGGGAGGAAAAAGGTCTACTGACCTCTATTAAATAGGAATAAGCCTTGGACTCAAATCCACTTGTAAAGTTGCTTTTGTCATGTCATGTAACACACATAAAGCCTCCAGAAATTAGAACATGGATATATTTTGGGGGTAGCAATTTTTTTGTCAACCACACTCCGGAAACTACGAACTATGAAAAATGTTGATAGTTGTAGAGGGGCTTCAGGCTTCTTGTTCATAGAGTCGTAATGAGTCATGCTTGGCTTGAAGGCAATCATCATCATCATCATCAGCAACAACAACAGATTATTATCTGTATTAAATTATTTTGTTATTTAATTCTCTCAATAACCCTATGGGAAAGATATTGTGATGATCCTCATCATTTTGCAGTTAAGGAAATAGAATTTTAGAAAGGATTTAATTATTTGGTCTTAGTTTTATTAACTGACAAAGTTGGAACCCATATTCAAGGCTACGCTTTTATCTAATATGATGTGTGACCTCCTAACCCTACTGCAAGAACACATCATCAGGATGGACCAGTCTTTAGGAGAGGCTGTCACGATGAGAAGATGGAAAGTCAGAAAAGGAGAGGAAAATAATCCTCAAGATGGATTGATACGGTGACTGCAGCAATGGGTTGCGAGCGAAGACTCTGAGGATGACACAGGACCAGACAAGATTTTCATCTGTTGTAGTTGGGCTCACAATGAAGCACAATCAACTTGACAGCATTTGACAACAGCTACCTTCTTGCTGTGGAACATTTGTGGCACAGAAGTTAATGGCTTGGCTATTAACACCGGTTTGTGGTTCAAACCCCCTAGTCGTTTTGCAAAAGAAAGATGCGACCATCTGCTTTCCTAAAGATTTATAGCCTTGGGAGCTCTAATGGGTTGTTCTGTCTTGTTGTATAGGGCCACTGTTGTTGTTGTGTTCCATAGAGTTAGAACCGACCCCTAGCTGGCCTTCCTGAGGGATTTCAGAGGTAGTTAATCACATGGGCAGAGATTGTCCATCCTTCTCCCACGGCACAGCAGGTGGCCTCAAACTGAATGCCTTTGGGATTGCGGTGCAGCTTCTGCCACTAGGCCACTAGAGCTTCATATGAATTTGAATTAACAGTGTTGAAGAAGAGTACTGAATATTCCATGGACTACCAAAAGAACAAAATGCTGTGTCTTGGAGAGGGTGCAGCCAGAGTGCTCCTCGGAGGCAAAGATGATAAGGCTTCATCACTCAGAGCCTGGTGCTAAGAGAAGCTATTCCTTGGAGAGTGTTTGCAGACACTGTGTCAGTTCACCTGGTTGATGGTCTTCCTCTCTTTCACCGACACTCCACCTTTCCAAGCATGATATCCCTCTCCAAGGAATAGCCTCCTAGCACCATGCTCCGTGTGATGAAGCTTTATCATCTTTGCCTCCAAGGAGGACTCTGGCTGCACTCCCCTGCAAGACATGTCAGTTTGTTAATAACATTAAGGATGATACCATACACGATAGCATTGCGTCTTACTCCCTCCGTCACAGCATCAGGTCTTCCATTGATGGCTTGTCCCTGTTGTATTGCTGTGTGTGCATTTATGCACTAACAGTTCCCATTCCACTCAGCCCTAAAACCCGGTAATCTAACTCCAACAATGATTGTGGTTTTAATTTTTCAGCTCATTAGTTTGCCATCAGGAAAGTACAATGAAAACTGCACTAGCGCCTAAAAATTCAATCCTACAATCTTCCTATTAAACACATTGTTATCCCATAATTTAACTTGAACTGTGAATCATGGTAAATGTCCAAAGGACCTAGGGTTCAGGGCAGCCTCTCTCTCAGTGTTATATGAGGATCCAGCAACACAACAAACTCCAGTGAGGAACTTGACTTGTCCTGAGGGACTTGGACTGGTCAATTGCTATCCTTATCTCCAGGTGAGCACTAAGTGAGTGTTTCTTCAGGGTCTTATGACTATCCCTGGATACCTAGGAGCCTGTGACTGTTATTGCATGCCATCAGGTCAGAACTAATCCACAGCTGACCCTTTAGTGGGTTTTTAGAAGCAGTTCATTGCATGGGAGGAGATTGCCCATTCTTCTTCTGAGGAGCAACTGATGGATTTGAACTGTATGCCTTTGGGATTGCAGTGCAGCTGCTTACCACTGGGCCACCAAAGATCTCTTTTGCAAAGTACCCTGTAGTAGAGAACCTAAAATATTAAGGAGAATCTAGTTATTGAACTCTACCTTTTCATCTCTATGCAGAACAGATCATCTAGGAGGCTGGGCTGTATGAGGAGGAATGTGGCATTAGGTTTGGAGGAAGAGGACTCATCAACAATCTATGTTATGCAGATGACACAACCCTGCTTGCTGAAACTAAGGAGGATCTGAAGTGCTGGCTGCAGAAGGTCAAGGATTGCATCTTTCAATATGGATTGAGGCTCAACATCAAGAAAACAAAGATTCTCACCACTGGGCCGATTGGCAGCATCATGTTAGAAAATGAAGAGACTGAGACTTGTTAACAGCTTCAGTTTTCATGGCTCTACAATCAACACTGTTGGTACCAACAGCCAGGAAATGAAAAGATGAACTGTATTGGGAAAGTCTGCTATCAGGGACCTCTCTGGAGTATTGAAGAGCAATAGTCTGGAGACTAAGATGAGCCTGATCCAGACCATAGTCTTTACAATCATTTGCTCTGCATCAGAAAGCTAGACAATGACTGGGAAGATAAAGGGAGAAATGATGCCTTTGAGCTGTGGTGCTCGAGAAGAGTATTGAATATAACATGGCCTGCTAAGAAAACAAAAGGTTTCATCCTAGAGACAGTCAAAACAGGCTGCCCCTTGAAGGCAAGGATTCTGAAGCTTTGTCTGACATACTTTGGTCATGTTGTCAGGAGGGAACAGTCTTTTGGAAGGGACATCATGCTTGGGAGGGTGGAGGGACAGCGCAGGAAAGGAAGACCCTCCATAAGATGTTGATTCAGTGATTGGGATAATGGGGATAGGTGCGTCAGAGGCAATTCAGAGGTGCTCTATATAGTGTTGTTTTGAGTCGCAAGTGACTTGACAGCATATAACAACAACAACAACAACAACAACAGTTAACAGTTCAACAACAGTTAGTTGAACTAATATGCCACAGTAACTAAGAAAGTAAACTAGTAGAAGAACTTTTTGTTGTTAGGTATTGTTGAGTAGGATTCATAGTGACACTGCGAACAACAGATCTGAACCCTGTCCTATCCTGTGCCTTCCTCACAATCTCTGACACGCTAGAGTCCATTGCGGCAGTCACTGTGTCAATCCACTGGGTTGAGGGTCTTCCTCTCTTTTGTTATCCCTCCACCAAGTGCAGGAACCTAGCATCAACCATTTATTCATTCTTTAGTTCACAAATATTTCTTGAATTCCAAGTACATGCCACACACATTTCTAGGTGCTGTATAGGAAATGGCAGACATGATCCCTGATCTCAAGTTTACATTCTAACAGAGAGGTCAAATAAAAGCAACAAACAAATAGATTTGCTGCATTGAGGTAATCTGGGTTTGTTGTGATGCTGAACCTTGTGTCACTGGAGTATCAAATGCCATAACAGTTACCCATGGTGGATAGTGTTTGGTGGAGCTCCCAGTTTAAGAAAGGTTTGGCATCCACTTCGTAAACCACATGCCTCTGGAAACTCTGTGAACTTGGAAAAATAATGATAGCTTTGGAAAGGATTCACACCTTTTGTTCATAGGGTCGCTATGAGTTATGCCTGACTCAATGGCAATCAACAACAACAAAAACAACCAGAAATAAAAATGTTCCAAATGTGTCACCTGCCCCAAACATATTACCACTGCCATTCAGTTGATTCTGATTCTATAGGTAACTGTATAGGAAAGAAGAGAGCTGTGCCATTGGGTTTCCACGCTTATAAATTTTCATGGAAGCAGATTATATCATCTTCCTTTCACAGATGAGTTAGAGGATTTGAACCACAGACTTGGTGACAGTCAATTATATAACCCATGAACCATTTAAGGTCCTTCCCGCTGCCATCAAGGCATCAACAAAGGAGCTGAAGAGGTAAGAGAATTTGTGGAAGGGATGACAATTGAGCAGAGATCTACATAAATGAGAGTGAGTGGTAAAGACTTGAGGGATGAGTTTTCTGAATGGAGGAAACAGTTCAAGCAAAGACTCTGAGGTAGAAACCCGGGAGATAGTTCCAGAAGCTCAGTTAGGCTGAGTCATGTTGATGAGTGAGAGGAGAGATGTTACTTTTATGGAAAGATGGAGTGGGGTGGTCAGGTCACAGAGAGGAGGTTGGGTTAGGTGCTAAGAGCAATGATAACTCAATTAGGAGTTTTATTAAAAGAACAGAATGAGTCAATTCTTTTAACACATTGCCACAAATGATGGTAATACATGGGGGGGGGGCGATGTGTTTCTAAGCACGGTTGTCAATTAAAAGTGTGCAGCAACGTGTTAAGACTAGTCAGACTGCTTGATGGAGGAAAAAGACATTAACAGAATCGCTTTGAAGCTGACTCAGTAATCTCAGTGAAAGAAAATAGAAATCTCCTACTAAGTAATGATTCTTGAACTACTTGCTCAAAACCAGTGTTGTGCACTCCCTGATTAATCCTCAGAGCAAGTCCATAAAGAGATCCGTTGTGGAGCTGGGCTTGTTGCCACTTCTAAAGGTTTGCTTTTCTGGATAAAAGCCCTGAGATGTTAAGTCATTGTCTAAGAAGATATAAGTGACAGAAGTGAGATTTCGCTCCAAGTCTGTGCCTGTTACTTTTCCACTAGCATTCTAAGGGTGAGAGAACCTCTCAGTGCCTCTACCTGTTCCCCATCAGCCATAGTCATGCCATAGTCATGCTAGGACAGAAGGCATCTCTAGCGCCTGTAGAGATATGTTGACAGAGGGATTATAAACACTCTGGCTCTCTGTCCTCATTGAGTAGGACAACCGGGAAATTTGTGCACCAGTGATTAGCAGTGGGACTGAACTCCGATTTTCCACAATTCTAGACTCCTGATCAGTGTACCCAGTATTGGCTTTCTTTCGTTTTCTGACTCATTCTCTCACTCTCAACCTGACTTCCTGATATAAATCATCTCTCAGACCAACCCCTTACACTCTTGTGTCAGGGTATCCTTCTGGAGGAATCCAAATTAAGACATCAAGGAAACTATAGGTATTTGCTCTTCTCTAAGGAAACACTCAAAGGAGCTCTGGTGGTCCAGTGATAAGAAGTTGCACTGCTAACGCTAAGGTATGCGGTTCAAGTCTACCAGCTGCTCCACAGGGGAAATACGGTCAATTTCCTCCCACGGGATTTACTGCTGCTCAAAACCTGCTCGAGGGCCAGTTATGAGTTGGTACTGACTAGTACAAGAAAAGAGTTGTAAAGATGAGAGCCCACGAAAGCCTAAAGGGCAGTTACACTCTAACCTATATATTGTTGTTGTTGTTATGTGCTGTCGAGTCGCCTGCAACTTACAACGAGCCTATGCACAACAGCTCTGAAGCCTGCTCTGTCCTGAGCCAGTCTCACTGATTCTGACACACCCACCCCCAATGTCCCAATTGCTGTATTAATCCATCTCATCCTGTGTCTAACTCTCTTGCACTGTCCCTCCACCATTCTGAGTGTGATATCTTTCTCCAAGAACCAGTTCCTCTTGGCCACGTATCCAAAGTATACAAGACGGAGCTGCAAAATCCTAGCCTCCAAGGAGGAACTTGGTTTCACCCTCTCCAACACAGACCTGTTTATTTTCTTGGCGGTCCATAGTATGTTCAGGACTCTTCTCCAGCAACACAACTTGAAGGCATCGATTCTTCTGTCATCCGTAGTCATTGTCCACCTCTCTGCTGCATAGCAAGTAATTGAGTGGACCATTGCCTGAATCAGGCACATGTTAGTCTCTAGACTGACGTGGATTTTTTTGTTTGTTTGGTTTTTTTTTTTTAAGTACTCTGGAGAGGTCCCTGACTAGATCCTATATGGTATCTGGGCTCAAATGTTATGAGGATGGGCAGTGTTTCACTGTGTTGAACATATGGTGTCCATGAACTGGAATTGATTGTACAGCACCTAACAATGTAATGGTTCTATCCATAACTGATCATGGAGATGGCACAAAATCAGATTTTTGGCCCATTATACTTGGAGTACAAGAGCCAAGGAAGTACAACAACAAGAGCCAAGGAAGAGGATATAGAAGATTTTTATCAACTTTTACAATCGGAGATTCATCGAACACTCAATCAAGATGCATTGATAATAATGGGTGACTGGAATGCAAAAGTTGGGAATAGAGAAGAAGATTCAGTAGTTGGAAAACATGGACTCGGTGACAGAAATGGAGCTGGAGAGAGAATGATTGAATTTTGCACAATGACTTATTCATAGCAAATA
>NW_006399970.1:3939380-3939974 GCF_000299155.1 Elephantulus edwardii
GCATAAATTCTGTCCTTTTCATTTATTGTCCAGCTCTCAGAAGTGATTAAAAAGACCATGGTCTGAATTAGGGGCACCTGAGTGCTCTAACTAACATTGCTCTTCAGTAGTTTGGAGCGGTCCCTAATTGCAGACTTTCCCAGTGCAATGCATCTCCTGATCTCCTGACTATTGTTATCCAGTGTGATTGTGAATCCAAGATGAAGTTGTTGCCAATTTATTTACCCTTTCAAAGGGCTGTTGTTATGTGCCATCGAGTTGCATGCGACTCATAGCAACGCTATGTACAACAGGCTTGAACCCTGCTCTATCTTGTGCCAATCTTATTGTCTCTGACACACCTGCCCCCTCTATTCCAGTCATTGAGTCAATCCATCTCATCAAGGGCCTTGAATCAATCCACCTCATAGAGGGTCTTCCCCTAATGTGCTGTCCCTCCACTCTACCCAGCATGATGTCCCTCTCCAAAGACCTGTCTCTCCTTACAACATGTCCAAAATATGTCAGACGAAGCCCCAGAATCCTTGCCTCCAAGGAGTAGCCTAGTTGTGGTAAACAACTAAAACCTGCAAACTCACTGTGGATGAGTTGGTT
>NW_006399970.1:3940074-3948737 GCF_000299155.1 Elephantulus edwardii
CACTATGAGTTGCAAGCGACTCGACAGCACATAACAACAACAACAACAACAACTTGGAGTCACCATGAATTGGAGGTAACTAGATGGCAGCTGACAACAACAACAACAGCAACAACAACAACAATCATTTTCACTTATGAACACGTGAAGAGGCTGGCTGGGGAGGGAGACTGTTCCCCAGTGTCCCCTTTCTCTGGAAAGCTCCTTAACCCACAGAGTGAGGCACCCTTTGTTCCCCATTTCCATGGACAGCCAAAAGAACAAACAAGTCTGTCTTGATCGAGTTGCAACCGGGGTGCTCCTTCGAGGCAAGGATAGTGAAACTTCATCTCATATATTTTTGGCATGTTGTCAGGAGGGATGAATCCTTGGAAAAATGACATCATTCTGAGAAAGGTGGAGGGGTCAGAAAAAGAGAGGAAGACCCTGAGTTAGAAAGATTGGCACAGTGACTTTAGCAGTGGATTTTAGCAAAACAGAGATCATAGAGATTGTGCAGGAATAGGACAAGTCTCCATTTTGGGCAATGTTGGGGAAGAAGGAAGGGTCTCTGGCCAGGACACATCACCTAAGCTGCAAATAAGTGCAAGCCTCCCAACGGCCTTTAATACGGGGTAGAGAAAGCTCCCCTGTGTTTGGCTGTACCAGCATGAGAATACTCACCACTTGGGAAGATGGCTGCCACATCTGTTAAGTTGGGAGTGGTCCCCATGAGGCTGAGGTTCTCCTGACCAATCCACATGTCCCATGTCTGTAAACCCACCCTATCCTGTCTTCTTGTTTATGTGCTTGTGTATAAGTGCACTGCAGTCCCCAATAAAATTGAGCTGGATTGACTCTCTGATCCCTTCCCGGAGTGGTGTGTCTCTGTCGTGCTTACCCTCATCATGGTGTCGCTGTTGTTGGACGGTGACAGCTCAGTTCTGTGTCTCATAGGGTTGCTGTGAGTTGGAGTCCCCTTAATGGATCCTAAGGCCTTTTGTTCATAGGGTCATGCTCAACTAGAAGGCAATCAACAACAACAGTAAGAACAACTACCCTCCAGTCCATGTCCTCTCCTGGGAGTTCATAAGTAGAATCTACCTCAATCTTGTTTCTAAGTAGCCAGTTCTAAGCCAGAATCTTGTACACCAAGCTTAAAACCACATCGGGGTTTAATAACCATTTGTTGTGCACAGAAAGTCCAACCTCACCTTAATCCAGGGCTGGAGTTCCTTACGTTGCTGCACTAGTTACCAGAATGAAAATGGAAATCATGAAATGTTACTGAACAGTTATTAAACAGTATCTAGTCCCTAATGGCGAATTCATTTTCATTTAATAACAAGTTATTGTGAAGTATAATGAAAAATAGAGTGGCATGCAAAATAAGCAGGCCTCTGTTTTCATTGATATGGTGCCAGGTTCTTGGGTGCAGCATGGCAATACATCCATCTTCATAAAGCACTCTTTGGAAGGCATTATTAAACAGCGGGAAGGAATGGTGGATGACAGCTTCATTAGTCATTACTAGGTAATCCTGGCCAATTTCTCCTGGGAATTATTAACACATTCCTAAACATCCCTTGGTTGATGGAATAAAAAAAAAGAAAAAGAGGTGGAGATGAGTGTAAGATCTTGGATGCTATCCAAACCTGGCTGTGTGCTTCTTAAGGGCATGTGTGAGTCTTCCTTCTCCTGAATGGCCTGGGAAATGGGACCTTTTAAGTCAGTATGGAACAAGACTTCAAAATTCTTAACCATTTCTAAATACCCAGTGGAAAGAAAACATCTGCATGGTTTAAGTCTGGTGGAAAAACTTAAGCTGTATTTCCCAGAGCCTACTATAGGGTCAGTACTTAATATGTATTAAATTTATGGATGACCAAATAAGTTTTTGTCTCTGGCTATCTGAGCTCTATGAGGGTGTTTTTGGAATAAACAATGTGTGCATTGGAAACTGACATTCACCTATAAATTCATTTAACTGGGATATCAACTTTGCCCATGGCTAACCAAATCCTCCCAGGGCTTGGTTCCTCAACCCAGGAAGTTTTAAGGACAAGGTGGTGGTTGTTATGTGTTGTCAAGTTGACTCATAGCGACCCTATATGCAACACCTCTGAACCCTCCCCTATCCTGAGGCAATTTTATTGTCTTTGAAACACCTACCCTCATTAACCCAGTCACTGAGTCAACCCATCTCATCTGTGGTCTTCCTTTCTTTTTGTGCTGTCCTTCCACCCTTCCAACCATGATGGCCCTCTCTGAAGACTAGTCCCTCCTGGCAACATGCCCAAAGTATGTCAGACGAAGCTTCAGAATCCTTGCCTCCACAGAGCCGCCTTGTCTCACCCTTTCTAGGACAAACCTCTGTTCTCCTAACGGTCCATGGTATGTATATTCAATACTCTTCTCTAGCATCACAGCTCAAAGGCATTTATTCTCCTTCTATCATTCCTTGTCAATGTCCAGCTTTCTGATGCAAAGCAAGTAATTGTGAAAATCATGGCCTGAATCAGGAGCACCTTACTCTCTTGATTGATATCATTGCTCTTTGATCCTCTGGAGAGGTCCTTGATGGATGATTTTCCCTATGCAATTTATCTTTTGATTTAGTTAATGTTGCTCAAAGTTCCTCTAGTGATTCTGGGATCTGCTTTGATGACACTGCCTCTTGGGTTTCTGGGTGAGTCTGGAGGGTCTAAAGAGGGATGATTTCAAGAGGTCTGACCTAATTTGTTCTGCAGATCAATTGAGTTTTTTAACGTGGGTCAAAACTGTAGGTTAACGGTGCCTTTTCAAGCTCTCTGGTTGCTTCATGCTATATAAGAAAAGGAATGAAGAATTGGAGTGGGGTTTAAGCTCAAATTTTTGCTTCACTACATAGTAGCTGTGAAGCCTTGTACATGTTAATTAACCCTCTCAGCTTTCCTCATCTATGGAACAGAAGAATTCTACTTCTTAGAATTTTATGTGAATTGGCGAATAAAGTTTGGTAAAACACTTGCCTAAGAACCTCAATAAACATTTCTCCTATTGTTGTTGTTAAGTGCCATTGAGTCACTCATGACTCAAAGCAGCCATACGTACAATACTCTAAACCCTACCCTGTCCTGAGCCAGCCTCACTGTCTCCAACATTGCCCCAGTTACTATGTCAATCCATCTCAGCTGGGGTCTTCCTCTCCTGTGCTGTCCCTCCACTCTTCCAAGTATAATGTCTTTTCTCCAAGAATTGGTCCCTCCTGGCCACATGCCCAAAGTATGAGACAGAGTTTCAGAATTCTAACCTCAACGGAGAAAACTTGGTTTCACCCTCTTCAAAACAGACTTTATACTCTTGATGGTCCATAATATGTTCAATACTCTTCTCCAGCATCACAATTCAAAGGCATCAATTCTTCTGCCAGTCTTAATCACTGTCTGGTTCTCTGATGCATATACGTATGCATGAAAGTAAGTTCTCTCTTGCTTAAAAAACTAAAACAGCAATCCTGTTTCTAGATGGAAAAGATCAGTATGAGTTATTCATATTACTCTACTCACCACTCTCAACTATAGTCAAGAGAGAATTTCCCAGGCTTGGGGGACATCAAATCCTTGGGGAGTCTGTTAAAACTCTGCCTGCCTTTGTTCTACTCTAGCACAGAAGATAATTTAGATATATTTTCATGTTCAAGCTCACTGGTTGAAGTTAAGGCCCCTTTGTACTCTTGTCCAATCACACAAATCACTTTAAAGGCTTATTTAAATCACTTATTCAGGACTTTTTGAGATTCCAGAGATACTAAGCCACCTTCAGGCTGTGTTCAACAACTCAAAGTCCAGGCAGACTCCCCTCAAAGAATTAAGCCAAAAGATAGATTCTTGGCTTATATCACAACTAAAATTAGTCTGCTTACTCTTATCAGAAAGTTTTGAGGTCTAGAATTAAAGTTGGGCCATTGAAAACCATCTGAATTTTAGAATGCTTAACTATACTGTAGTCAGAAACACCTGGAAACTTTCAGAAAAATCTAATTGGAACAACTGGTTTGTTTTCTTTTTTCTTGGCCTATCTTGCCTCTCAAACTGCATGAGGATGAGAGAAGTCTTGTCTCTTTTAAATCAAGCTTTTCCATTGTTGGAAATGACAAATATAATGTGTCCATAATTTATCTAATTATCCAGAGTATATAGTGTTTGTAAGCTAGCAGAAGTACCAAGTATAATAAAGTGTCCAAAACACAATAGCTCCTCCTTCCACAGCTTCAAATTTCTATAAACTACTTATCTGATTATAGTCCTACCCCTTTCCCATTTCCCCCACTCCAAAATAAAACAAGAGCAATGATTCCAATGTCTAGCCCTTCATGTCTCGGTGAAGTAACCAAGGTGAGTTTTACTTCAAACCATTTTACTTGAGTCCATCTAAAAAACAAGAGCAAATTTAAATCTCTGTCGAGATTCGTGGGTGAGAGTGTAGAAGGTTAGAATCTTTTATTAACTTACAGAGAAACTGGGTAGTAATAGCTTTCTATCATATTTGAACTTCTTATTGCAATAAGGGAGCTCTGCTGGCCTAGGGGCAAGAAGCTGTGCTGCAATCCTGAAGGCATTCAGTTCAAGTCCACCAGCTGCTCCATGGGAGAAGGCTGGGTAATCATCTCCTCCTGTGTGATTAATTGCCTCTGAAAACCTGCCAGAGGGTCAACTATGAGTTGGTTCCGACAGGTTGATACACAACAACAACAACATTGTAATTAGTCTTTTGGAAGCATTAATTGTGAACATTTCACTTTTCTACTTTAAAAAAAAATTCATTCCCTTTGTATAATGCAAACTCCTCAAGCAAGAGTGGGGATAATGCTCTTTTCTTACCCGTCCAGAAAAGAGGGACAAGGGAGGAAGGGAAGAGGGTGAAGAAGAATGCAGAAGAAGTTGGAGTTTGGAGAAACGACTCTGTTCCTCACGGGTTAAAATAGTATAATTTTGACACAATAAAGTTGTATGCCAGAGAAACATGGAAATCTATCTACAATAAAGATACACAAATATATCCATTTGTCACTTATCAGCAGGTTAGGTTTCAAAGACTGACCAGGTTGTTTTGTGAAAATAGTGTTTTGACCATATTCAACCACAAAATAGAGGATGATTATGTTGTTATATGGCAACCAAATTATATTATTATTACATAACTGCCAAATCACATCATTCCATAACAGAAAAATCACCATGTTTACATAACTGTGAAATTATACCATTACTTAACTTCCAACCACTGAGTGTCCTGGCCCAGCTATGCTGTCACGTAACCTATACTATCAGAGTCATTTTTAATTTCTTCTCAGAACCTGCCATTTGTTACTGCCAGACAAGTGTCGTTAATGTGCAACACAGTTAAACAGATTTTTTAAACTGTTTTCATAAATGCAAAATGTTGTATAACGAGAGAGTGGGTATGTGAGGAGTTAAGTGTAATGAACCACCACTCACCTGTCAGTTTGCCTACTCTAGAGGCTTACCATGTTTCTGGAAGTGATGCCCCTGGTGTTTCCAGTACCAGCAGGATCACCCACAGTGAACGGTTTTCAGGGGAGCTGCCAGACTAAGACACACTAGGAAGAAGGGTAAAGGTAAGCTATTTCTAAACAAATTGGTCAGTGAAAAACTCATGAATACATAATTTATCCCATCTTTCTCACTGAAACAGATGAGAGAGAGAACTGTTTAAAAGGAATATGTTATTAGGTATTATTGTCATGACAGGAGTTCAGAACGAAGGCTGCATAGTGGAATGGATTTTGGGGGAGGCATAGTATAACAGTGAAAGAATTTTTCTTTTACTTTTCAAAGAGAAGAGCGAACTGGGGGGAGAGGGGGTGGGCAGGGAGAAAAGTACAACAATGAATGAATGGAAATCCAAAGTCTCTGTAAATTTTCATTAAAATTAATAATAATAAAAAAACTCCTCATGAATAGCAACAGAACATTTCATGAAACATTCCCAAAAGCTGAATCTCTCCTATTGAATGGCATTCAGAATAAAATGAAAGGAGAGATGTCCCCTTAAAGTAGAGTTGCCCTCAATGATAAGGGTGTACTAGCGATTCTGAGGCCTTTCTTTGCTGCAGTGGTAGGCCTCAAGCAATTTCAAATATCTGTTAACCATTATTAGCGGAAGAAAGAACAGGAGTGTACCGTGAATATGGGGAAGCAAAAGAAAACACGGAAGTGTGCGACCACGAAGCGAATGCTTAGTCTCAGAGATCAGAGACTGAAAGAAACGCAACGTTGAAAACCTAAAAAAGAAAGGAAAGGAAGATCTCAGACTTCTCAAGGAAAGAGAAGTCCCCCAGCATGCATCCTGACTATTCTTCCGATATAACACAAATGGAGCCCCCTCACTATATCCTAGTTGACACCAACTTTGTCACCTTCTCCATTAAAGCTAAACTGGACCTGGTACAATGATGGACTGTGTATATGCCAAGTGTATCCTTTGTTTAACTGACTGTGTAATGGCTGAAATTGAGAAACTGGGCTGAAGTATCAAGTAGCTCTAAGGATTGCCAAGGATCCAAGATTTGACTGATTAGCATGCATACACAAAGGAGCCTGAGTAGATGACTGCTTGGGGCAGAGAGCAAGTCAGCACAAGAGCTACATTGTGGTCATGGCTCACTAAGACCTTAAAATGAAGAATCTGGAAGATCCCTGGAGTTCCTATCATGTCCATTCCTAACCAAAGGTACAATATTGAGAGGATACAGGAGGATTCTGGAGCACCTCGGTTTTGATTCTTACAAGACAAAGTTTTACTGCTTTCAACTTCCTTTCTTGGTTTCCAGTTCATGAAACATGCTTCCTTTAAAACAACAACAACACAAAACAACCCTTAATAATTGAAGCATGGGGTATATGAAGTATGAGTCTAGGGAAATTTGAAGTAGTAAAAGCAAGAACTGGAATGCTTGAAGATCAATATTGGTATTTCCAACTTTTGCATTTTAGCCACCAATTATAATGAACCTTGGTTGCATGTTTGGTCAATTTCAGACTGCAGAAGTTGGAAGGAATCTTCTATTTCCTCCTCTTTGGCTTCAGCTGTTGGTGCATATATTGAATTATAGTGTAATAACAGGTCTTCTTTGCATGCATATGGATATTATATCACTCACAACATTGTACTTGAGGATGGACCTAAAGTGGTCTTTTTTACTATAATGCGACCCCATTTTTTCTGATTCTTTTACTCCCAGCAAAGTAGGTCATGTGATTGATTCAAAGTAGTCCATAGCAATCCATCTTGTCTCAACAACGCCCTCATATATCAATATTAATGCATTTTATTTCTTTTTAAACAATATTTTTCTACACTCATACTTTGTACAAGAACAACAACAGCATCCTAGGCTGACACTGACTATTTTGAATCAGACAATCAAATGGTCTACGATGCTGAAAATGAAGAATTGCAAAGAAATGTTATCATGTTCATTGCCACAAAAGAGCATTTTAGGATTGTTCTTGGAGTGCCAAATCAGATTATTCGCTGTTATTCAAATTTTTGTACCAACCACTAATGTCAAAGGTGAAGAAATAAACTATTTTTATCAACTTCTCCAGTATGAAATTGATGAAATATTCAATCAAGATACATTGATAATTATTGGAGATTAGAATAGAAAATTGGAAATAAAGAAAAAAAGATCTGTTACTGGAAACTATTGCCTTGGTAAAAGAAATAATGCTGGTGATCTAAGACCAATGACTTATTCATTGGAAAGCCCTCTTTTCAACAACATAAAAGGACCTCCTCATGTGGAATGCACACTAATCAAACCAGTCACCTCTGTGGAAAGAGATTATGGAAAGGCTTAAATTGTCACTCAGAAGAAGTCCAGGGGATGACTGCAGAACAGACTATAAAGTGTTTATTTGCTAATTCAAGTTGAAGCTGAAGAAGTTCAAAACAAGGATATGAAATACAGCCATGACTATGTCCAACACTCTTAATAGCAGCAGTCAGGAAATCAAAAGATAAAATCTGCTCTCATGGACCTCTCCAGAGTGCTGAAGAGCAATGATGTCAGTCTAGATACAAAGGTGAGCTTAATCCAGGCCATAGTTTTCTCAATTACTTGTTATGCTTCAAAGAGTTGGACAATGACTAAGGATGACAGGAGAAAAATAGATGCTTTCAAGTTGTGGTGCTGGAGAAGAGTCTTGAACATACCATGGATTGCCAAAAAAAAAAACAAAAACCCAACAACCCCAAATCGATCTGTCTTGGAGAGGGTGAAACCAAGTCTCTCCTTGGAGGCTAAGATTTTGACTCTCTGCCTCACTTTGGGCATGTGGCCAGGAGAGATCAGTCCTTGGAGGACATCATACTCAGAAGGGATAGCCCAGGATAGAGAGCCCTGATGAGATGGATTGATACAGTGACTGGGGCGATGGGGGTCGGTGTGTCAGAGTTAGTGAGATTGGTTCAGGGCAGGGAGGGGTTCAGAGCTGCTGTACACAGGGTCTCTATGCATCACAGTCGATTCAACCAATAACATTCTATGGCAGGTTTGGAAGCTGGAGTGACATCCATATCCTAAACAACTTGCCTCCGGAAACTCTATGAACTTTGATAAGTGTTGATGGTTGTAGAGGGGCTTCAAGTCTTTTGTTCATAGGGTTGTTATGAGT
>NW_006399970.1:3953182-3959535 GCF_000299155.1 Elephantulus edwardii
TATGTCAGACGAAGCCCCAGAATCCTTGCCTCCAAGGAGTAGCCTAGTTGTGGTAAACAACTAAAACCTGCAAACTCACTGTGGATGAGTTGGTTCTGACTCACAGGGACTCTCCATCAGACTTCCAAGGCTGTAAACCACAACAGGAGGACAGTGTCAATCTCTATCTCAACAAATTGTTAGAATTCCAGAACACTTATATGTGCTTATTCATGTGTCATGGCTGGCAGAAGAAGCAATAAATCATGGAAGAAGAACAAGGAGAATGTTCCTTGGAAGTTAAGGTGATAAGACTTTGCCTCATGTTCTTTGGATATGTTATCCAGAGGGATTGGATTAAGGAGAGGGTCAATATAAAGAAGAACCATTAGTGAGATGGATTGACATTGTGTGCAAAAGTGGGCTAAAACATAGCAAAGACTGAGAATGGCACAGGAGTGGGCAGTGTTTTGTTCTCTTGTGCACACAGTCAATAGGAGTCCCAATGACACGTATGAACTACATCTACACATGGAATTAAGTAGACGTTCATATGAGCATCACAAAATGAAAAGTAAGAATTATTAAATAAATTATTTTGCATGAAAAGAGTAAAACTTCTGCTGCTGTTGTTACGTCCTGCTATGGAGGTTTATACGACTCATGGCCATGCTCTGAGCAACAGCCCTGAATCCTGTCCTATCCTGTGCAATCCTCACACTCTCTGACATACTCGAGCCCATTGTTATAATCATTGTGACAATCACTTCACATATCTTCCTCTCTTGTACTGACCCCCCACCTTTTCAAGTATGATGTCATTTTACAAGGATTGTCCCTTCCTAACAACCTGCCCAAAGTCTGTGAAACAAAGCTACAGCATTCTCATTTCTTTGTGTTTTTTTTTTTTAATTTTGCTATTTTGTGTGTACAATCAAATCAGATCTGACTGGTACAGGAGGAGATTGTTCCTCCTTCTCCAGCAGAGCATCTGGTGGATTTGAATCGTGCACCTCTGGGATTGCAGTACACCTTCTTGCCACTAGGCCACCAGAGCTCGCCCATTCTCATTTCTAAGGAGCACTCTGGTTGCACTTTCTCCAAGACATGCTTCTTTATTCTCTTTGGAGTCCATTCTGTACTCTTCAGAAAACCACAACTCAAAGGCATCTGTTCTTCTTTTGTCATCCTTATTCATTGTCCAACTTTCAGATGCATAGCAAATAATTGAAAAGATCATGGCTTGAACTGGGTCGCCTTAATCTAGAAACTAGTATCATTCCTCTGTAGCACTTTGGAGAGATTCTTGACAGCAGATTTTTGCAAGGGAACATGTCTTCTGATTTCTTTAACTTTCACTCTTTCTCTCTGCTCATGTTCAGAATCCCATTCAGACTGCACTCAGAGCATTTTTCATTTTGCCTTATTTCAGATAAATAGTCTCCAGCACACCACAGCCAGGGTTGACCTCAGAAATAGCCCTTTTGGGCTCTTCTGGTGTCAATGAGGCATTTGAATAAAAAAACAGGTTGCAAATTTGTTAAATATAAACTTATGGGAAGTGAAAAGTGGATATAGAAGAAAATGGGAACTTGGGAACCTGGGGTAAGGGGGATAGGTATGTTGGAGTCAGTGAGACTGGTACAGGACAGGGAAGTCATAGGGTCGTTATGAATTGTAGGAGACTCGATGGCACATAGCAAATCATGGTGGTTAAGTGTGTGACTTCTAACCAAAAGGTCAATGGTTCAAACTTACCAACTTTGCAGGAGACAGATGGGGTAGACTGCTTCTGGAAAGTCTACAGCCATTGCAATTAAGTTTATTTTGATGCATTGAAAACTTACAGGACAACGTAGCATTTTTCCATAGCATTGATTTGAACTACTGACCTTTTGGTTGGCAGAACCAGTGCCTTAGAATATTTGTGAGGCAGTTCTGCTTAGTCCTACTGGTCACTGTCTGTCATAATCTACTCAGAGGCAATGGGTTTGGTTTAAGAATTGATGGCTCAGTGGTAGAATTCTTGCTTTCCATTCAGGAGACCTGGGTTTGATACCCAATCAAGGCAACTCATGTACTCCTCATCTGTGAGGAATATTGTTGGCTGTTACGATACTTAACAGGTTTCAATTGAGCTTCCACACTTAGACAGACTTGGCAGAAAGACCTGATGTACAAAAATCAACCAATAAATCACAAATAATTCACAACTGGTCACAGTGATGACACAGATCTGGGGAGGGTTTTGTTCCATTGCGCAAGGGTCATCATGAGAGAGGGACAGTTAACTACAAGTTACTTGATTGCTCTCGCTTGTAAGATGGTATCTAACATACAGTAGATTGAAGCTTAAGTAAATAAATAAATCTTTCTGTTTTACTGGTCAAATCTTCATGCTCATTGGTTGTCGCTATTATTGCCTGACTCTGATGACTTAATGTATTCTAATAAGTCCTCATTTCCAAAGCTCTATTGGGATAGTTTCTCTGGTATTTCAGAATAGAACCCAAGAGCAAGAGGAACAAAATTAAGAACACCAAGTTAAAGACCTAGGGAGAAAACATGGCCAAGGTTAAGTCACAAGTTCAACTCAAATGGCTTGTTGACTGCTTCCTATAGAAGAAAGCATTTTCTCTGAACCCCCAGGAGTGGGAAGGCACAAAAGACATGACCACAAATGGGGGATGATAACTGGGTAGGAGTACTAGCTCTGGTGGCTTAGTTACAAGAAACTGTGCTGCAATCCCAAAGGCACCTGGTTCGAGGCCACCGGATGCTTCATGGAGGATGGGCAGTCTCCTCCTGTTCAATTAACTGCCTCTAAAAACCCACCAGATGGTCAGCCATGGGTCAGTTCTGACTCTACGGTACACAACAACAACAACTCCTACCTCACTCTGGTTGAACAGGTATTCACCAGCCTTGACTTCCTGATTCTATGGCGGGGTGGGATGGGGTGGTGGAATCTATGTCTTAGGCCAGTTCTTCTCCTCTTCCCTCCCATTTCCAAATGAAGCCCATTTCCCACCAGTCCGTTCTAACTCCTAGTGACCCACAGGACAGCAGAACGGCTCTACATCTTTATGGAAGTGGACTGCCATCTCTTTTTCCTGTGACATGGGGAGGGTTTGAAATGCTGACCTTTTGCTTAATGCTGTAAACCCTGTGTTCTTGGACCCCTGGGCTGGGACGAGGTGGAAGGTGCACATCGGTGCCAAATCCCTGGTTGATCCTGGCTTGCACATCATTACTGGCTGGTGGTGAAAGGAGTGAGGGTCGGGAAGAAGGTTCAATGCATTCTCATTGTTTCATACATCTCAGTGTACTGCTGCTGGCTTTTATTAAGTCACTCCAAGCCAGTGTAGGAATAATGTTTTCACTGGCAGGAGGACACACTTTACATCCACGTCTACGCCTGTCTAACTTTCTGGCAGGCTGCAGAGGCTGTGACTCAGGCCCTCTGTTCTCTTCTGCCTCTGGAATCTTACCAATGGCTCAAGGCCTCACTTGGTGCTTGGCTCTGAGGTGAAGTTTTTCTTGACAACTCCAATTCACACTGATTTCTCCATGATCTCAACTGTCGTTTCAATTAACCACCGTCACCACACTCCGGGTGCTTGTTAGAGGCAAGGGTGGAGGAACTCCATCTCACATACTTTGGGCATGTTGTCAGGAGAGGGCAGCCCTGTGAGAAGGACATCATACTTGGTAAGGTGGAGGTTCAGCACAAGAGAGGAAGACCCTGCAAGAGCTGGACCGACACAGTGACACAAATGGGGTCAAGCATGTTGCAGACGGTGAGCTTGGTTCAGGAGAGCACACGGTTCGGAGCCATTGTTCATTGCATCTATGAGTCATAGTCAAATCAATGGCACGTAACAACAACAACAACAACAACCACCACCACCACAGGCAGACTGATCAAATAGGAAGCTAAAGAAGAGTGAGGTTTAGGGTCTGTTATTTCTAAGGGATTGGAAGCAGGAGTGACATCCAGTTCCTTAACAAGTCTCCGGAAACTCTATGAACTTGGAGTAACGATGATAGTTATAGAAAGGCTTCAGGCCTCTTGTTCATAGGGTCGAAATGAGTCATGCTTGACTCGATGGGAATCAACAACAACATTTCTAAGGGAACTTCCAATATCTCCAAGGATCCTTAAATGTGGTTGCCTGCTCAAGTGCTTTCTGTAAATTGTAAAAGTAACACAGTTTTACAGTACTTTCACATTCCACTCTCATCTCATACTTTGCATTTTATCCCTTTCTTGGGAAGAGTGGTGTGGCTAAGTACAGTGTACTTGATTGCCCACTGAAAGGTCAGTGGTTCAAATCCACCAGCAGCTCTAGAGAACAAAGATGTGACAATCTCTTTCTGTAAAGAATCATAGCCTTTGAAAAAAATTTCTGGAGCTGTTCTATGTTGTCCTATAAAGTCTATATTACTTGGAATCAATTCAAGGGCAGCAGATTTATTTTTTTTAAAAGACTTGAGGTCTTAGAGAATAGTCCTAAGGATTATGCATGTAGTTTACTGAGGCTTCGAGATTGTTGTTGTTATGTGCTGTCAAGTCACCTGCGACTCATAGTGACCCTATGTACAAGAGCTCTAAATGCTGTTTTATCCTGTGCCAACCTAGCTATCTCAAACACTTATTCCCACCGCTCCAGTCACAGACTTGGTCCATCTCATCGAAGGTCTTCCCCTCCTGCACTGCCCCTCCACTCTGCCAAACATGATGTCCCTCTCCAAGGACCAGTCCCTCCTTGCAACATGCCCAAAGTATGTCAGATGAAGCTTCAGAATCCTTGACTCCAAGGAGCATTCTGGCTTCACCTTCTCCAGGACAAACCTGTTTGTTCTCCTAGCAGTCCATGGTATATTCAACACTCTTCTCCAGCACCACAGCTCAAAGGCATCAATTCTCTTTCTATCAACCCTATTCACTGTCCAACTCTCTGATGCATAGCACATAATTGCGAAGACTATAGCCCGGATCAGCGCACCTTAGTCTCCAGCCTGATGTTGTTGCTCTTCAGTGCTCTAAGAGGTCCCTCACAGCCAACTTTCCCAATGCAATTCATCTTTTGATTTCCTGGCTGCTGTTACCAAGAGTGTTGATTGTGGAGCCAAACAAACTAAAACTGTTAAATATCTCAGACTTTCCCATAGCAATAAGAAATTGTCACTCTAGAATGAGACTGGCTCCCAGGACTCCTCTTAATATTCCCAGTGTACATTCACATTGTGTCATTGGGATATAAATATACCCTACTGTGCCTGACACAGGAGCCATGGGAGGGTAATGGCTAGATGGCTTCAAGGGCTGATGATCTGCTCCCATAAAGATGTCAGCCTATGAAACCCTCTGGGACAGGTTTAATCTGTTCTGCAAGGTTGCTCTGCATCGGAATCAACGTGAGTGCACACAACCACAGCTACATCTGACCTTGAAAGAAATGGAAATTGAAGTGCACAGTCTTCAGAAATATATACTATCTTTTCCATGCAGCCTGGTCTGCTGTCAGGGACTGCTCTAGAGTACTGAAGAGCAACATCATCGGGCTGGAGACTAAGGTGTGCCTGATCCAGGCATAGTCTTTGCAATTACTTGCTCTGTGTCAGAAAGCTGGACAATGACTAGGGATGATAGAAAGAGAATTAATGCCTTTGAGCTGTGGCGCCGGAGAAGAGTATTAATATACCATGGACTGCTAGAGGAACAAATAGGTTCATTCTGGAGACAGTGAAATCAGGCTGCTCCATGGAGGCAAGGATTCTGAGGCTTCGTCTGACAACCTTTGGGCATGTTGCCAGGAGGGACCAGTCCTTGGAGAGGGACAGCATGCTTGGAAGGGTAGAGGGACAGAGAAAGAGAGGAAGATGATTCAATGACTGGGGTAATGGGGGTAGGTGTGTCTTAGATAATAAGATTGGACAGGACAGAGCAAGTTTCATGGCTATTGTACATAAGGTCACTGAGTCGAAAGTGACTCGACGGCGCATAACAATGACAACAACATGCAACCTGATCAAACAGAAATTATCTTCAGGAAACATAGTTATAAAGTTGTATATGCAATTACAATAAACCATACTACTAGAGTTGTTAAATGGGGGTCAATGTAAAAAAGAATTATTCAGAATCCCTCTATTTGTAGGACATGCATGTGTATTGATGCAACAAGCAGGATAGAAACAGTCTTATGTATCAGGGCTGCATTTCATGCTTTCCAATATATTGAATGGGTCTCAGAAAATCGGATACACCTCGTCCAAAGGAAGCCATTGGTAATTAAAGGGGCAAAAAGGCCTTAAAAAATGCTAAAATCACAGGAAAGCTAATAAAATAAAATGTTCTTAGAACAAAA
>NW_006399970.1:3966984-3974269 GCF_000299155.1 Elephantulus edwardii
TTGTATCTTAAGCTTTCTTGGCTTCTGTGATTCCAAAAACGTTGACAGCTGACATGTCTCTTAAGTTTAGTTGTGCTGTCTCTAAGGGAAGGTGACATGTCCTGTAGAACTTCTGTGTAGGTCTTGTCTCTTAGTGACCCTATATGTAGTAGAACTTAACATTGCCTGGTCTCACATCGTCCTCATAACTGTTGACATATTTGAGCCCATTGTTAGAGCCATTGTGTCATCCCTTCTCTTTGAGAATAACCAGACAAAATACTTATGTAAATCAGTACAAAATAATGACATTTATAAATGCACTTGAATTGCTTCCTACTCTCCACATAGTAAAAGACGTGACCAAATTGGTGTCACACCAAGAGATTATCATACAAGAAATATGCTGGCAGATAGTACAAGAAAAAGCTCATCATTTTCTAAAACTTTTGTTATGTTTGTAGTATTTATCACTTAAAAATAATTTATTACTTTCAAATTTTGTACTTTAGTTTTAAATTCTTTTTTCAAAGAATTTCCCTCAATGAATAAGCTTTAAGATTCAGAAACCCTGAATCTGTTGTTGACCACAGCTGAGTAGCTTTTTACAGTACTCTTTTACATTATTCTTAGGAAAATTACTGCATATCAAAAGCAACCGTAATAGTTTACACATGGGGAGACGCTTTTTAACCAATACAGAACTTTGCGTGGAGAGTAAATAGTGAAATCTATCAACACTCCTCTTGCTCCCCAGGACTAACTACTGTTAACAATTTGCTGTCTATTCTTCTCGCCTTTTTTCTTGAGCCAATGCGTTTTGATTAAGAGTGAGCTTTGAAGCAAGCTGCTTGGTTTCAACTTCAGCTTCTGCCACTGAAATTTTGAATTGACGGTACTGTACCTATCTCATATGGGTGCTGGGAGAAGCGCGTCCAGCTTAGAATAACATCTGGTGCACTTTTCGTTTCATCTGAAAGAAAAAGACATACATTACAGACTGGCTTCAGTTACTTCATGTGTCCATTTATATCCCTAGCTTTCTTCCCCAGACTGAAAGTTCTTCAAGAATGGGGACTAATGAAAAACATCTCTAACAGCTTCCCCCGGCAGAGCTGAAAAACGTGGGTGTGAGCGCCACCTAGCTGTGCTGCCTGGGGTCCCCAGTGACCACGTCGCATAGTTAGCTGATGGGACTGTAGTGCTCAAGGTTTAGAGTTGTCAGAAACTGGATCGTCACTGGGGTGATAGAAATTCAGAGCCTATATACCAGGAGAAACTCCCAGAAAGGTATCTGACAAGAATGAAGGGTGACTCTAAAATTACATGAGATAAAGTCCACAGAAAAATAGCAATAGCTCCAGATTTATGCTAAGGAACTCAGGGGACCTGTTGTAAGGAGCTGCAGTGCCAACCCAAGGCTGTGGTTCGAATCTATCAGCTGCTCTGTGGAAAAAAGATGGACAGCCTCCTTCTGTGAGGTTGACAGCCTCTGAAAACCCTGTGGAAGGTCAGTTACGAGTCACTTCCAACTCGATGACACACAACAACAGACTTATATAAGCAGGGGTGGGAGTGGGGGTGGGTGGGTTCAGTGGTTAAAAGATGCTCTGCTAGAGAAGGAGGATCAATCTCCTCCTGTGCCAGTCAGATCTGATTTGACAGTAAACACACAACAAAATAAATGACGGTGTGCGGGGGGGTGGGGGGGGTGGGATTGTGCACCAATGAAGGAGTTTTCTTTTGCTTTTTTGAGGAGAGAACTGGGGTTGGGGGTGGAGTGGGCGGGGAGAAAAGTGCAACAATGAATGAATGGAAGTCCAAAATCTCTGTAGATGTTCATTGAAATTAATAATAAAAAAAAAAGCCTCAGCTCATAGTTAAAGGGTTGGTCATTCAAACCCACCAGCTACTCCTTGGAAACCTGTTTCTTAGCAGTTTTTTTTAGTCTTAAAGCTTAATTATTGAGGGGAATTTTAGAGGGGAAAAAGCAGACTAAAGATTTAAAGCCTTGGAAAACCTATGGGGCAATTATTCTCTGTCCTGTGGGGTTATTATGAGTCAAAATCGAGCAGATGGCAATGGACTTTCTTTGGAGGGGAGTATTTCTAGAAAACTACTAAAAGCGCAAAGCAAAAGGTATTTCTGTATTACACTGAAAAGACACTCAGATGTGTCACTTAAACCTTGGTCTTCTAAAATCAAAACACCAAAACCACCACCACCTGATCTGACCCATAGCCACCCTCCATTAAAGTTCTGAAGCCATAAATCTTTATGAAACAAGACAGTCTTATCTCTTTTTCACAGAGTTGCTGGTAGCCTAGTGGTAAGGAGCTGCATTGCAATCCTGAATGCAAGCAGTTTGAACCCACCGGCTGCTCCGTGGGAGAAGGTTGGGCAATCTCCTCCCCTTTGATTAGCTCTGAAAACCTGCTGGAGGGTCAGCTATGAGCTGGTTCTGACTCCATGGTATTAAACAACCACCACCTTTTGGTTAGCAGCACAATACATTATACAATACACCACTAGGGCTCCTTCAAGAAAGGTATGACGACATTTGGGAAAAGAAACTAGATAGGAGTACAATTTTCCAAGATAAAACAGCTAACATTTACCTTCAAGAGGAGACTGGAGGTGGAAAAGATGAGAAAATAGAAAGATCAAAGGAGAAAATTATTTTAAAGATGATTTTTGGTATAATTTATTGTCTTAAAATTTTTTCCTTAGGAAATATATTGATGGGTGAATCAATCATCAGCTAGGTATAGAATAAACAGATATTAAGCACTTCCTAAAAAATGATAATCTGCTATCTAGTGAAAAAGCAACATTCTAGAACAGTACGAACCCAGTTTTATTACAAAATAGTAAATGCGTAACACTGGAAAATAAAGCGAAAAATGTAAACTGTAATTGGTTGTTGTTGTTGTTATGTGTCATCGAGTCGCTTGCGACTCATAGAGACTCTATGTACAACAACCCTATCTGTCCTGTGCCAATCTCACCGTCTCTGACACACCTATCCCGATTACCCCAGTCACTGAATCAATCCGCCTCATAGAGGGCCTTCCTCTCCTGCGCTGTCCCCCCATCCTCCCAAGCATGACATCCTTCTCCAAAGACCGCTCCCTCCTTGCAACATGTGCAAAGTATGTCAGATGAAGCTTCACATTCCTTGACTCCAAGGAGCAGTCTGATTTAACCCTCTCCAGGATGAACCTGTTTGTTTTCTTAGCAGTCAATACTCTTCTCCACAGTTCAAAGGCATCAATTCTCCTTCTATCCTCCCTAGTCATTGTCCAGCTCTCTGATGCATAGCAAGTGATTATTCAAATTCAAATTCATTGCTCTCAAGTTAGAACTGACTCATAAAAGACCCTTCATTGCATTTCTGAGGCTGCAAATCACATAGCAGGAAATTGTTCTTATTTCTCCCTTGGAGCCCTCGTGGATTTGAACTGCCAGAGTGATGTGGCCTTTGGGTTAGCTGCTCATCTTGCTATAGACTTTGCCACCAGAACTCCTGGACTCTATAAAAGAGGAACTTCAGTAAGGAGTTTCAGACTGGTGTCACTTATCCATTCATTTTATAGTCATTAAGAATCTCCATATACTAGAAATGATAAAAATAGAAATGGTGGATGGATGGAGAGTGGTCTTAGGGAATGAGGGGCTGCCCACCAAGCAAGCTAGCTGAGATGTGTCAGAGTGGGGGAGACCTAGTGTCATGCACTGTTGAATGGGTTCCAAATCATAACTACCCCATGTTACAGGGTAGAGCTGCCCTGGTCAATATTATAGGCTGTACTAAGATGTGCCCGATCCAGGCCATGGTCTTTGCAATTACTTACTACACATCAGCAAGTTAGATAATGAGTAAGGATGATAGAAGAAGAATCAATACCTTTGAGTTGTAGTGCTGGAGAAGAGTATTGAACATACTATGGACTGCCAAGAGAACAAAACCAAATTTGTCCTGGAGAGGGTGAAATCAAGTTGTTCCTTGGAGGTAAGGATTTTGAAGATCTGTTTCACATACTTTGGACATGTTGGGCATGGAGGGACCTGCTTTTGGAAAAGGATATCACGCTTGGAAGGATGGAGGGACAATGCAGGAAAGAAGCCACTGTATAAGATTAATAGACTCAGTGACTGGGGTAGTAGGGACACGTGAATCAGAGTTGGTGAGATTGGCTCAGGATAGACCAGGGTTCAGAGCTGTTGTGCATTGAGGTGCTAAGAGTTGCAGGTGATTCAATGACACTTTATAACAACAACAAAAGTCTTTACAAAAGTGTGTTGCCAGATCGTCCATTCTGTGGAGTCAGGGGGTGCATTTGAACAACTGACTTTTTGGTTAGTAGCTGGTGCAACCATTGTGTCACTGGGGCCCCCGAGGGAAGGCATGCAGAGTCCACTATCACTATTCAATCTACTTAACCAGCCTGTTGTCAGCATTCAAGTTGAGGTGCTGGTTCTGTGACGATGAAGCAGCTCCCTGGACCACCTGCACAACTTGCAAAAGTTATTCTAGTTGCTTTCAGCTTGTCCTGGTTCTAGGACCCTCTGAGTACAGTGGGGGTCAGAAAAATGACGTTGAGCAAGGGCCCCAGGAAGAAACAGACAAGCAAAACAAACTCAAAATCCACTGAATTTGATTGGGTTCCAACCTTTAGTGATCCTAGAGTAGACTTGCCTCTCAAGCTTCCAAAAGCTATCATCTTTTTTGTTTGTTTGTTTTTAAAAGCTGTCATCTTTATGGAAGCCCACAGCCAAGATATGACTGATGGATTTGAACCACAGATCTTTTAACAGCAAACTCTTAACCACTGGTATATCCAGACCCCTTTTCAGACTGGTCGTTGCTCTTGATATGTGGCGTTGACTTGGAACTGATTTACAGTTGACCCTGATGGTTTTCAGAGTCATTAAGTTGCATGAAAGATTGTCCATCTTTCTGGTGCCTGCCTTTGGGTTGGCAATGCAACTCAGTTAGATGACTTTTCCAGATAGAAAAGGGTTAAATTCCAGGGATTATAGCCACAGAGGAGACTTTGGAATTGGCTTGATAAGAAAACGGAACATTAATATTGGAATCCACAGATATACCACTGTAAGTGTATGTGTACGTGTAAGTGTCTTATCTTTGGCACTCCTATTTGAAAAACAAGGGCACAATGTATTGCAGGTATCTTTCTACCTCATCCCCTACAATCTAATCATGAGCTTTTGCAAGTCTAGCACAGACTTTGCTATCTGTGAGATAAATGCCTCCAGGAGGTGGGAGCAGTGACCAGCCAGAGGAAGTTCACAAGGTTCAGTTGACTGGGTTTAGAGTCCAAATTCAACTCCTCTGAGATTTAACCAGAGCCAATGGTTAAAAGAGGCTAAGAACTAGGACACTTCTTTGGTTTCATAATTAAAGGATCAGTATTGTGCCTTCAAGTCAACTATTGTTAATAGCAACCCTATGAACAACAGATCTGTATCTTGCCTTATTCTGTCCATCTTCATGATGGTTGAGCCCATTGTTACAGACACTGTGCCAGTCTGTCTTGTTGAGGGCATTTCCTTCTTTTCTCTGAGCCTCCGCCTTTCCCACATGGTGCATTTTCCCGAGGATTGGCTTCTCCTGGCAACATGCCCAAAGTATGTGAGATGGAATTTTATGGTTTTGATTGCACTTCTTCCAGGACAGATTTGTTTATTATTTTGGGGATATTAACTACTTGTCTCCAACCAAATTTGAAGACATGGGTTCTTTGTGTTGGTAGGTGCTGTTGAGTTGAGAATGACTCATAGCCAGGCTATGAGCAACAGCCCTGAATCCTGTCCTATCCTGTACCATCTTCATCTTCCTCTCTTGCATACTTGAGACCTTTGCTGCAATCACTATGGTCAATCCATGTTGTTGAGGGTCTTCCTCTCTTTTGACGACCCTCTTCTTCCCAAGAATCATTTTCCTCTATAAAGAATAGCCTCTCCTAACACCATGCCCAGAGTATGTGAGACAAAGCTTTGTCAACTTTGCCTGCAGGGAACACTTTAGCTGCACTTTTTACAAGACATATCCCTTTGTTCTTTTGGCCATCCATGGGATAGTCAGTACTCCTCCAACACCACAGCTCAAGGACATCAGTCTTTCTTATTAATTGTCCAGGTCTCAGATGCATAGCAAGTGATAGAAAAGACCATAGCTTTAATCAGGTGTGCCTCAATCTTCAAACAGACTGTATAGCTCATCAATATTTTGGAGAGGTCCTTGACTTCAGACTTTCCCAGAGCAGTCCATCTCCTAATGTCCTGACTACTGGTACCAAGGGTATTGATTGTAGATCCAAGTAAGATCAAGTCATTGACAATTTCAATCTATTCTCCATCTCTCATGGTGTTGCCTACTGGTCCAGTGGTGAGAATTTTTTTTCTTACATTGAGATGTAACTCATATTTAATATTGTAGTTTTTAATCTTCTGCAGCAAGCACTTAAAGTCTCTCTTGCTTTCAGCTTGCAGTGTTATATCATCTGCATACATAGGGTTTTGATGAGTCTTTTTCTGACCCTGATGACTTCATAGAATTCAGCTTCTTGAACATTTTCTCAGCATACAGATTGATTAAGAATGGAGAGAGGAAACATCTCTAACACACACCTTTCTTTACTTATTTTTTAAAAGAAAATTTGCATTTTATACTGGTTTACTTACAAAGTTCATACACATTGCTTTTCACAACAGATCTTTTCCATTTCTTTGACCCACATTTCCCTCCACCTATGAAATTGTGTGACCCTATGATTATCCCCCCTGCCCATCCTCTCCCCTCTGCTGTCCCCCTCCCCTGAGGGCGTCATACACGCTTTACTACTTCTGTATTTCTATAACAATGTCCTTATACAATATATGTCCTTATGGGACTGAGTTAGTTCACTTAGCATAATGGTCTCCAGTTAGCATCGTGCTTTCCAGTTCCTCCCAAGTTAGGTAGTGATTTTCAAAATTATTACTCCTGCATGCCCACACAGCTTTCTTGATTTTAAACCATGTAGTGTTCCCTTGCTCTATGTGCACTACAGCCCGTTGGTGTAGGTGTAAGTTTCACATGAGCACAATTAAGTGTTCTGGGATTCCTATTCTTCTCAGTGTTAGCCATAATTTATTATGTTTCACTCATAATATGTAAAATGCTTTTCTGTGTGGTCAACAAAGCACAAAAAAACTTTCTTCTGACATTCTTTGTTTTCAGTCGGGATCCGTTTGACATCCGCAATGATTTCCCTCATGTCACAGTCTCTTCTTTTTTTTT
>NW_006399970.1:3988623-4001286 GCF_000299155.1 Elephantulus edwardii
TCTGGCGGCGGTGTTCTCTCGTCTGGCGGTGGCGTTCTTCCGTCTAGAATTTGTTTTTCAGTTCTTTCAGCTTGAGAAATGCTGAGCGAGTTCTTCCCTTTTTAGTCAGTCTCCAGTTCCTGCTCTCTGTACAGTCCACATTCTACTATATTACTTTGCTTTGTCTTCTTTTTTTTAACAAATATGTTTTTATTGTGATGTTAACAAAAGTTTACAGAAAACTTGGATTTCCATTCATTCATTGTTGCACATTTTCCTCCTCACCCACCCCAGTTCCCTTTTTTAAAAAATATATTCATTCACTGTTGCACAATTTCCTCTCTCCTTGCCACCCCAGTCCACTTTGCTGTGCACCTTTTATTATGGACTGCTGTCATGCAAATAACGCCTAATCATATATTCCTTTGAAACAGTTCTTTCCTTCATCCATTCCAATGCAGTGTTTGGAGTCTTCTGTTCAGCCCATTCACTTCGGCACCTCTTTCCTTTCTTTTGACTTCTTGACACTCTAGTGACTCTATTCTGAGTCTCTTCTGATATCCATCTTGATTTTTTCTTTCTCCTTTGTCTTTGTTATGACCTTTTGCTTTCTTCAAAAGGCACGTTGACAGAGAGCTGCCAAAAGTTCAAGTTGGGTTTAGACAAGTCTGTGTCACCAGGAATATCATTGCTGATATCAGATGGATCTTGGCTGAAAACAGAAAATCCCAGAAGAAAGTCAATTTGTGCTTTATTGACTATGTAAAAGCATTTGACTGTGTGGATCATAACAGATTATGGCTAATACTGAAAAGGGTGGGAATCCTAGAACTTAACTCTGCTCATGTGATACCTTCTCCTAGAGCAAGCTAACACTACATGGTTTAAAATCAAGAAAAGTGTGTACCAGGGCTGTATCCTTTCTCCATCCCTTTTCAGTCTGTATGCTGAGCAAATCATTCAAGAAACTGTACTTTCTGAAGAAAAATGTGGCATCAGGATTGGAGGAAAATTCATCAACCACCAGTATTAGGCAGATGACACAACCTTGTTTGCTGAGAGTGGGGAGGACTTGAAGTGTTTCTGGCAGAAGATTAAAGACATTAGCCTTTGATATGATTAACATCTGAGTGTCAAGAAAACAAAAATTCTCACCTCTGGACTAACAACCATCACAACAGATGTAGACAAGATTGAGTCTTGTCAATGACTTCATCTTACTTGGATCCACAATCAACACCCTTGTTACCAGTAGTCAGGAGATCAGGTGATATACTGCATTGGGAAAGTCTGCAGTCAGGGACCGACCTCTCCAAATTACTGTGGAGCAATGTAGTCCATTTGAAGAATAAGGTGCACCTAATTCAGGCTATAGTCTTTTGAATAATTTACTATGCATCTGAGAGCTGGACAATGAATAATTATGATAGAAGACAAATTGAGCCTTTGAACTGTGGTGTCAGAGAAGAGTACTGAATCTCCCATGGACAGCTAAAAGAACAAAGAGATGTGTCTTGTCAAAGTGGATCAAGAACCTAGGGCTAAAACCAAGGATAAACGTCATTAGATAAAAGCTTGGAAGAACCCTAGAAGCTGTAATCCACAACATAAACAGTCTTCCAAGCATCCTGAAAAACCTGTAACCATGAGAGGATAATATGGATGAATGGGACCTTCTAAGAATAAAATTTCTATGCACATCCAAAAACTTCTCCAACAGGGTAAAAAGGGAAGCCAGGGACTGGGAAAAAATACTTGGTAATGACATACCTGTTCTGATGCCTCCTTTGGTGCTGGAGAAGAGTATTGAATATACCATGGACTGCTAGGAGAACAAACAAGTTCATCCTGGACAGGGTGAAGCCAGGCTGCTCCTTGGAGGCAAGGATTCTGAAGCTTCATCTGACATAGTTTGGACATGTTGCAAGGAGGGACCAGTCCTTGGAGTAGAATGTCATGCTTCGGAGTGTGGAGGGACAGCTCAGGAGAGGAAGACCCTCGATGAGATGGATTGATTCCATCATTGGGGTATTGGGGATAGGTGTGATGGAGACAGTAAGATTGGCAAGGAATAGAGCAGGGTTTAGGGCTGTTGAAGGCAACTCGACAGCACATTACAACAATAACAACAACAACAACAAAGAAATGTCTGAGAAGGGACTTATATCTACAATTTATAAAATACTCGAGCACAACAAGATAAAAGAAAACAACCCGATTGAAAAATGGGCACAGGATATGAACAGATACTCCACCAAAGAAGACATTCAGATGGCACACAAACACATGCAGAAATTTTCAAAATTCCGAGCTCTAAGAGAGATGCAAATAAAAAACCTATGAGATACCATCTCACCCCAATAAGAATAGTAAAATTTAACAGAACAGCAAACAAAAATTGCTGGTGAGGTTGTGGAGAGACTGGAACCCTTATTCACTGTTGGTGGGAGTGTAAAATGGTACAACCACTATGGAAGGCAGTATGCCGCTTCTTCAAAACATTGGAAATAGAAATACCTTTTGACCCAGCAATTCCATTACTGGGAATACACCCTAAAGAAACAATAACTGCCAACCAAGCAGATATATGCATATCCATGTTTTTTTGCGGCTTTGTTCACTATTGCAAAGAGTTGGAAATAACCCAAATGTCCATCAACAAATGAATGGACAGAGAAGCTCTGGTATATTCACATAATGGAATACTATGCTGCATTGACTCTGAGAAGAATGGGAATCCCAGAACATTTAATCATACTAATGCGAAACCTATACTTGGACCAAGAGGCAGTCGTCAGAACAGAGCAGGGCAACACTGCATGGTTCAAAATTGGGAAGGGTGTACACCAGGGATGTGTCCTATCTCCATACCTTTTCAACCTGTATGCAGAGCAGATTATCCGAGAGGCTGGGCTCTATGAGGAGAAGAGTGGCGTTAGGACTGGTGGACAATCTATCAACAATCTGTATTATGCAGATGACACAACCCTGCTCGCTGAAACTGAGGAGGACCTCATGCATTTACTGCAGAGGGTCAAGGACTGCAGCCTTCAGTATGGACTGAGGCTCAATGTTAAGAAGACAAAAATTCTCTCCACTGGACCAATCAGTAGCATCAGGATGGATGGCGAAGAGATTGAGATTGTTCACAGCTTCAGTTTGCTCGGCTCCACAGTCAAGGTGCGCCTGATACACACCATGGTTTTTGCAATCACTTGTTATGCATCAGAGAGTTGGACAATGACTAGGGAGGATAGAAGGAGAATTGCCGCCTTTGAGCTGTGGTGCTGGAGAAGAGTATTGAATGTACCATGGACTGCCAAGAAAACAAACAGATTCATCGTAGAGAGGGTTAAACCAGGCTACTCCTTGGAGGCAAGGATTCTGGGGCTTCATCTGACATACTTTGGACATGTACGAGAGACAGGTCTTTAGAGAGGGACATCATGCTGGGTAGAGCAGAGGGACAGCGCAGGAGGGGAAGACCCTCTATGAGGTGGATTGATTCAGTGACTGGGGTAATCAGGCTGGGTTTGTCAGAGGCAATGAGATTGGCACAGGATAGAGCATGATTTAGGGCTGTTGTACATAGGGTCGCTATGAGTCACAAACGACTCGACGGCACATAACAACAATAACAACATGCTGCATTGAAAAACAAGAAACTCATGAATTATTATACAAAATGGGTGACCCTGGAGGACATTATGCTGAGTGAAAGGTCTCAGTTAAAAAAGGAAATATACTGCACAGTGCGACTGTTGTAAAGCGGGTCTGACATCAGAGTTGGGGGGAAATTAAGAGGGGGTTGATAATGTATACTGACTGCATTGAAACAGATGAGGGAGAGAACTGTTTAGGAGAGATATATGATTAGTTACAATTGTCATGACAAGAGTCCAGAATGAAAGCTACACAGTGAATTGGGGGGAGGGGATTGTATAACAATGAAATAATTTTTTCTTTACTTTTAAAAGAGAAAAGTGAACTAGGAGGAAGGGTGGAAAAAGAAGTCTGCAACAATGAGTGAATGGAAATCCAAAGTCTTTAAACTTTCATGAAAATAAATTTAAAAAAAAAAAGAGTGGAGAGAAAGATGACAAAGCTTTGTCTTACATTACTTTGGACATAGTGTTAGAAGAGGCTATTCCTTGGGAGGGACATGATATTTGGTTTCCAAATGAAGTGCTCAAATGCCTGCTGCCATGGGCTCAAGGTTGTCAGAAATTACGGTACAGGATAGCACAGAGGTCAGATTTGTTGTTCACACAGTGTGTGTGGGTTGTACTAGACTTGACAGCACTTAACAACAACAATGACATACTTTGTGCAGGAGGATATTACCCACATTTTAAATTTAAAATCACCAGAGAGTTGTCTTGTTGGGGTTAACAGTGCAATTTCCTATGTACTACACCACTGTAGCTTTTCCTAAATTGCTAAGAAAAACTCTTTAAGTGGTCAACAATTCATTGTTATACACTTTTTGTTTTCTCTTATGCTCAGTAAACCTTTGGATGAATCTGTAATCTCAGAGTTCTCAAAGATAATATGGAGTGTTCAGGTTTCTGCTAAGCCCAAATCGTCGTGTTGCTGTTATTGTTGGTGGTGTGATTGAGCTGGGTATGACTCATAACAAATCTCTGTGTCGCAGAATGAAATCCCGCCTGTTCTTGAGTCATCCTTATAATCTCTGCTGTGCATAAACCCATTATTGCAGCCACCATGTCAGCCCTTCTCATTGAAAGTCTTACTCACTTTTGATGATGCTCTGCTTTTCCAAGCATGATGTCTGCCTTTAGAAACAGGCACCTTCTGCTAGCATGTCCAAAGTCTGTGAGACTGGGGTTGCCAACTTTGCCTCCAGGGGACATTCTGTCTGGGCTTCGTCCTCACGTGCCTATCATGTGGTGTGTAAGCCCTGCTGTGTAGCCCTTAGGGAGTCGTGCAGTTGATCCACAGTGGAGCCTCTCTGGTGGTCTGGATTTACCTGTGTCTGAGAAAGAAAAAGATGTATGATCTCCTCTCATGGGATTTACAGCCTCCGAGAACCAGTTGGGTGGTCAACCATGAGTTCAGTTCCACCTACCTGGTAATGAGTTGAGTTGTTAAGTATGAATGAGAGTCAACTCAACTACACCCAACAACAATAATCTTAACAGCAGCTAATCACCAGGCATTTTCTTTCTTGGTAGTTTTGAGCCTCTAATTTTGAGTGAAGAGTTGAGTGTAAACCATTTTTATGGTTCCCACTGACTACATGGGGGCAGATTCTTGAGGGTTCCCTGGTTTAGTGCCAGCTCACCCTGCTCCCCTTGGCCAGGCTGGTGCTCTGGATGATTGCTCTGAGAGCCAAAACCAGAACCAAACCTTTAGTCATCTTCTGGGGCGTTTTGTCTAAGGGTTTCAAAACTGTTTGCTATTGGAAAAAAGCTATTTTTAAAAAGCTTCTCTAAAACAATTATGAGATATTATCTCATCCTAGTAAGAATACTAATACTCATAGCGACTCATAGCGACCCTATGTACAACAGCCCTAAACTCCGCTCTGTCCTGTGCCAATTGCACTGTCTCTGACACTCCCATCCCAATTATCCAAGTCACTGAATCAATCCACCTCATAGAGGGCCTTCCTCTCCTGCGCTGTCCCTCCACCCTCCCAAGCATAATGTCCCTCTCTAAGGACCGGTCTCTCCTCACAACATGTCCAAAGTAAGTTAGATGGGTCGCTATGAGTCGCAGGCGACTCGACGGCACATAACAACAACAACAGCAACAGTAAGAATACAAAAATTCAACAGAGCAACAAACAATAAATGCTGGTGAAGTTGTGGAGAAACTGGAACCCTTACTCCCTGTCTGCGGGACTGTAAAATGGTACAACCATTATAGAAGGCAGTATGCCGCTTTCTCAAAAAGTTGGAAATAGAAATATCATTTGACCCAGCAATTCCACTAGTGAGAATATACCCTAAAGAAACCAGAACAGCTACCCACGCAGATATATACACACCCATGTTTATTGCTGCTTTGTTCACAATAGCAATGAGTTAGAAACAACCCAAGTGCCCATCAACAAATGAATGGATATATTCACACAATGGAATATTATGCAGCACTGAAAAACAAGAACTTATGAAATATTATACAAAATGAGTGACCATAGAGGACATTATGCTGAGTGAAATATCTCAGTCACAAAAAGACAAATACTACGTAATGCCACTGTTCTAGAACAGGACTGATATGGGGATTGGGGGGAAACTAAGAAAAGATGGGATAAATAATGCACATGGCATTGAAACAGATGAGGGAGAGAACTGTATAAAAGGAATATATGATTAGGTATTATTGGTATGACAAGAGTCCAGAATAAGTTGCATAGTAAAGTGGTCTAAAGAGAACTGGGAGGTGGGCAGGGAGGAAAATGTACAACAATGAATGAAAGGAAATCCAAGTTCTTTATAAACTTTCATTAAAATAAAAAAAAAATAAAAGCTTCTCAGTGGGCTTTTGGGAGCAGCTAACCCCACTTGATGTGTTAGGGCATCAGCCTGATCAACTTTCTTAGAAATGTAAAGATGGCATCTCTGAAGCACTAGGATCCTACCTTTGTGGTCACATGGTGGCTTCTCTAAAGATGTGAACAATGGTGGCTCCTTTGGGAGAGATACAAGGCATCCTGTGAAGTTGATAGGCAGCCATGGTTCAACTGGATTAGTAACGATTGCTCACTTCCTCTCTCTTTGAATTGGTGTGCACAGACCCTAAACAAACTGCAGACAGGGACCAGATAGGCTCTAATACCTTCCACAGTCTAGGTACACACAGAGTTTACCAGGAATATTTGTGGGTTGAATCGTCTTTTATTTCCTTTAGCTGCTTTACTTTTTTTTTTCACTTTGTCCTTAAAGCTCTGTTTTAATTTTGAACTTTCCTTTGTTTTGTCCAAACCTTTTAATACCATTAAATGAACTGTCCCCTGGTAGACACTGTGTTTGCGTAAAAGCTTGAGACCTTAGGAGACCTGCCAAGCATCCAGTGGGAACTGGTGTGTTTGTTAAGCACTTGGTGGGTGCCCAATAAACATTTGCTAATTGAATCACTGAAGGGACAATGCAGCGAGTTAAGGGAACTACCTCAGAGGTTGAAATGGGAGTCAAATATCCCTGAAATGAACTCTTTCCCTTTAGTAATGATGATTAGAATTTATGTCAAAGCAAACTCTTAGGTTTGTGGCCTGAATGACTGTGTGAATCATGGTGGCATTTAAATGAGAATGAAGAGACTAACAGAGCCATGGATTTGGGGCACAGAAACCAAAATTATGTTTTCCGGGTTTTTCAACATCAGCACTGTTGGCATTTTGTGATAATTCTTTGCTTAGGGGAGGAGAGATATGAGGGTGGCTCTACACATTCTAGGATGTTTATCGGCATGACCTGCTACTATCCACAAGATACCAGTCTCATCTCTTCAGTTACGCAGCACAAATGTCCCCAGATGTCGTTAAATATTTTTTATATGTGTGAGAGGATTTGCCAGGGTCGAGAACCACGGGGTTAAAACTTCCTGAAAGCACCAATGTGGTAATGGGAGGGAGGACTGGCAGGTGTGTAGGAGTGGTCTGAGAAAAGCATAGATTTGTGCATATGAGATTAACCCTAGATACTGAGGGAAGACTTCATGGCAGATGGTGAGATGTTGGAAAACAATTTTTTCCTGATCAAAAATTATAGGAAATGAGTCAAAAGCCGGTCAGGCAGCATTGTGGGCTTTCAAAGCCAGGGATCCTGTCTCAGGTACTTAACAAAAGTTTACATCTTAGGACTCATTTCCTCATCTGTCAAAAAAGACTAATAGCATTTGCCTCCCAGAGCTGATAAGATTAGAAGTATGAGGTGGATTGATTCATTGACTGAGGTGGGTGTGTCGGAGACAGTGAGATTGGCATAGAACAGAGCAGGGTTAAGGGCTGTTGTACATAGGGTCGCTATGAGTAGCAGGCGACTCGATGGCATATAACAAAACCAACATAGCAATGTATACACTTTCCTCTTGTGTGATTAACTGCCTCTGAAAACCTGCTTGAGGGTCTGCTATGGGTTCGTTCTGACCTTATAGTATACAACAACAACAACGTAGAGAGATATATGTAAAGTACTTAACATAGAGCTTGGCATATAGTAGGACCTGGAAGACAGTAGTAACTGCTGTTGTCACTATTATAATTTTTATTATACTAGTTTATTTACGAATACATTGTTTTCCAGAACAGTCTTCCAATTTCCCTCATCCCTGCCACCCCCTCCATTGTTGCTATTATTATGAGGTTTTATGTGAATGCCTTCTTCCTGGGCACTCCAGAACTAAGCTGGCCCCCAAACTTGAACCCACCTATTCTAATGGAATTCTGGTCTTATCTCCCCGGAGCAGTATTTGGGACAATTGTCAAGAAAGCAATTGCCATTCAAACTGTCACAGAAAAGGTTAGTGCAGAACTGAAGATGCTTTTGTATTTTAGCTCAAACATGTTTGATGTGGTAGGAAGACAAGTTAAATATGTATTTAATAGCTCAAATAACCTGCCACAGCAGATACTAACATCTTCAGAGTCTTTCTCAATAGACTGTCTCATTTACAATTATTATTATTATTATTATTATTTATTAATATGTTTTACTTTCTAAGGCATTTCTGTTGTTATTATCATCAAATTGGAATTGACTCATAACTAACCCTCCAGTAGCTTTTAAGAGGCAGTAAATCACTTGGAAGGAGATTGTTCATCTTTCTCTCACAGAGCAACTGGTGGATTTGAACTACGCGCCTTTAGTTGGCAGCTCAACTCCTTAGAACTAAGCTGCCAGAGCTCCCTAGAGCACTTTTGTTGTTGCTGGGTGGCATAGTGTAGAGTATGACTCATAGCAATCCCATGAGCACAGATCTGAGCCCTGCCTTAGCCTGTGCCATCTTCATCATTTCTGATATACTCGAGCCCGTTGCTGTAGTCAGTGCCAGTCCATCTGGTTGAGGGCCTTCCTGTCTTTCCCTGACCCTGACCATTCCAAGCATGATGTCATTCTCCAAGGAAGAACCTCTCCTAACAGAAATAGTTTTAGGTTTATGGAAATATTGAACGGATAGTGTAATGAGTTCTCTTATACTCCATATCCATGCCCTTTAAAGACAATTTTTAAACGTACTCATTTGTGTGGTACAATTGCTACAATTGATGAACTAATATTGATAATGAAAAGGAAATGAACTAGAAAGCAACTGTCATTATTATTATCAAGTAAAGTCCATAGTTTACATTACGGTGCCCTCTTTATAGTGTATAGTCTTACAGGTTTTGACAAATGCATTCATCATTATAGGATCATATGCAATAATTTCATAGCCCTTAAGACATTCTGTGTTCCCTTATTTCTCTCTCTCCTACCTACACTACAGTCCCTGAGAAGCAGAGGCAGTTCAATTGGCACAGGATAGAGCAGGGTTTAGGGCTGTTGTACACGGGGTCACTATGAGTCACAAGTGACTCTATGGCACATAACAACAACAACAACATAGTTTTTGCCGAAAGTAGTTTGTTGCTGTTAGTTGCCATTGAGTCAACCATGACTCACAACAACACAATGAACAACAGATTTGAACCTTGCCCTGTCCTGTTCCATATTCATGATCTTGAGCCCATTGGTATAGTCATGTCATCAAGGCCAACTCCACTTGGAGGAGGCAGCTCTTCCCAGGTTGTATCTTGAAAGTTGTCTAACTGAAGTGGCTCAGTGTATCAGACAATGTTCCATTGCTTACAAAGGCTTATTGTTTTTATGTAAAAGAAAATTTTAATTTTATACTGGTTTACTTACAAAGTTCATATACATTGTTTTTCACACAGGATCTTTCCCATTTCCTTGACCCACCCCTCCCTCTACCTTTGTGACCCTATGATTAACCCGCTGCCCATCCTCACTCCTACTCTCCCCACCTTGGATCCTCATGCACATTGTACTAGTTATCTTTCTATTTCTGTAGTAATGGGTTTTAGCCAGCATTTTTCGTTATGGGATTGAGTTAGTTCACTCAGCATAATGCTCTCCAGACTCTCCCAAATTAAGTTTGTTGCTGTTGTCATTATGTTCCATCAAGTTGCTTGTGACTCATAGCGACCTATGTACAACAGCCCTAAACCCTGCTCTATCCCTTGCCAATCTTATTGTCTCTGACACACCTACCCCCATTACCCCAGTGATGGAATCAATCCATCTCATCAAGTGTATTCCTCTCCTGTGCTGTCCCTCCATTCTCCCAAGCATGATGTCCCTCTCCAAGGACTGGTCCCTCCTTGCAACATGTCCAAAGTATGTCAGATGAAGCTTCAGAATCCTTGCCTCCAAGGAGCAGCCTGGTCTCACCCTCTCCAGGATGAACTTATTTGTTCTCCTAGCAGTCCATGGCATATTCAGTACTCTTCTCCAGCACCACAGCTCAAAGGCATCAACTCTCCTTCTATCATCCTTAATCATTGTCCAGCTCTCTGATACATAGCAAGTAATGGCAAAGACCATGGCCTATATCAGGTGTACTTTAGTCTCTAGACTGACATCGTTGCTCCTCAGTACCTTGGAGAGGTCTCTGACAGCAGACTTTCCCCAATGCAATCTATCTTTTAATTTCCTGGCTGCTGGTACCAAGAGTGTTGATTGTAGAGCCAAGCAAACTGAAGCTGTCAACAATCTCAATCTCATTGCTCTTGCATGCTGTGTAGTATTCCATCATGTGAATGTATCAAAATTTCTCAATCCATTCTTTTATGATTGAACATTTGAGCTGTTTCCACGTTCTTGTGATGCTGAACAACACTGTTATGAACAATGGTGTACAAATCTCTGTGTCTAAGTTCTAATTTTCTTGGGGTATATTCCAAGCAATGAAATAGTCATAGGCTTATTTCTGAAGAATTTCATAGATGGTTCCTTCTTCCTAGTCTGTTTTAGTCTAGATGTTTTGTTGAAACTTGTTTACCTTGAGTGACCCTGACAATATTTGGAATTCTAGCAGCTTAGCTTCAGCATCATAACACACAAGCCACCAGGGTACAACAGACTGTAGACAAGTTCTTTCACTCAACAGTGTGTATTTAAGGTTCTTCCATGCTTTCATGTAGCTTGATAGCTCATTTCTTCTTATCATTATATAATGCTCCTTTATCTGTTTACTAATTCATGGCTTCTTGAAATATTTAATTTTAGTTACTCTTTTTCCTATTTTTGAATCCATGGAAATGCAATGTGGTAACACTCTGTGGGTCATGTTCTGGGCCAGGTATTGTTCCATGTACTTGATGCACAAAACTCATCCAATCTCAAAATAACCAGGGAAAGCATAATAGTTTATCCCCTTTTCACCAAGGAGGAAAGCAAGATTCAAAGATATAAAATAACTCCCCAAAGTCCCACAACTAGTGAGTGACAGTGGGGAATGAAATAAAAATATTCTCTCTCCAAAATTTGAACTTTGAACCATTGCTAAAAAAAAATTCACTTGAAAGCTGAAGAGAAAATTTTGAGAGGCAGTAATGATAACTAGAAGATGCCTTCCCATCTATTTTCTTCTTGTCGACACTCTCTGTCGAATCCACATCTGTTGGCATTCCATTTCAATTCCTTCTCTTTTCATCTTAAAATTTTATTCCCCTTGTATTTTCATACTTTATTTAAAACACCAGGCAAGAGAGACCCCTTCAAAAGAAAGCAGGGAGGATATCTGAAGAAAATGCATAGACAATGTTCTTTATCTCACACAGCTGACTATAATCCCTCCTCCCAGATGTTACTTTAGTAATTTATTGAATTAATCTTTGTTGTTTCCGTATCAATGGAAAGCCCACCAAGATCTGAGCCATCCAAATGGAACTGCAAACCAGGTAGGTGATAAATTAGTAAACATTCCCTTAGACTTATTTAATCTTCATCAACAACCAGCACTTACTCAATGTTAATTAAGCTAATTAACAACAAGCAATTGGACTCTTTTCGTATTCAAACCTAGCTTCCTCTTCCCTGGTGTGGATGATAGGGTGGGGAAGTGACCCAACTGGATAAGCAGAAATACAAGGTTGGCCCTTTCCTAATGCTGTTAGTACTCAGAGGTCTTCTCAAGTAGGTTGTAGGTGTAGGGCAGGAAGGGCTTACCTTTTTGGTTTAATTGTTTTGGGTTGCTTGGACAGTGGATGGACACACTTTTGATTCCTCCAGCAGAAAATATATTTAATGTGCTTTTCTATGAACTGTGTGAGTCAAAACAAATTATGAGTAACATAATGAACAGTGGGAATTCCAGCACTTAATTGTGCACACATGGAATGTGTACATGAATCAAACAGAAGTTAGTAGAATAAAACAGGAAATAATGTGGGGTTTATTGTTTGTTTTTATTTGTTTATTTAAATTTTTTAAAATTTGATTTTTATGAAAATATACAGAAAAGTTGGATTTGCATTCATTCATTGTTGCACATTTTTCTCCCTACTCTGTTCACTTAAAACTAATTCATTCATTGTTGCACAGTTTCCTCCTTCCCCTCACCTCTTCGCCAGTCCAATTTGCTATAGTCTCTTGTTCTGGACTGTTGTCATATAAATAATGCCTAATCATATATTCTTTTTAAACAGATCTT
>NW_006399970.1:4002301-4006213 GCF_000299155.1 Elephantulus edwardii
TTTTACAGTACCACCAGCAGAGAAAAAGGGTTCTAAACTCTCCACAAACTCACCAGAATTTGTTGTGTGCATTTGTTTTTCTTTTTAAAAGATGTGTGGCAAGATTGTATCCTTTAGCTTCACTTTTCAACCTATATACCAAACAAAGAATCTGCAAAGTTGCATTATATGAAGAATGTAGTGACACGATTAGAGAAGACTCATTAACCACCTGCATTGTGTAGACAATGCAGTCTTGCTTGAAAAAATGAAGGGGATTTGCAGCACTTACTGAAGAAATAGCAGGCCTTTGAAAACCCTATGAACACAAAAGAGAGAGAATAGTTATAGTAGTGTAGTGGTAGAGATCAGACTGGAAGTCAGTTAATATGAGGAAAAACAATAAAAAATCACTTCATAATTGGAACATGGAATGTACATAGCTTGAATATTGGAAAATTGGAAATTGTTAAAAATTAAGTGGAACACATGAATATTGATGTAATAGGCATTAGTGAGATGAGATGGACAAGCTTTGGCCGCTTTGAATCAGATAATATCATGTAGGGACTTAAAAACAGAAGAAGAATGGTATTTGCATTCATAGTAAAAACGTCAATTTCAAGTTCTATCCTGAAATACAATGTTGTGAGTGATAGGATAACATCCATAAAGCATACAAGAAAGACCTATTAAAATGACTATTATCCAAATATGCAATCCTACATCTAGAGCCAAAAAGGAAGAAATTGAGAGTTTTTACCAAATCTTGCAGTCTGAAATTAACCAAACATGTGATTAAGATGTGCTAATGATAATTGGTGACTGTAATACAAAAGCAGGAAACAGTGAAAGGAACAGTAGTTGGAAAGAAGGGCCTTGGTGACAGAAAGGAAGCTGCAAAGAGAATGATTGAATTTTGTATTTACAATGATTTGCTCATTGCAAATATCTCTTTTTAAATGACACAAATGACAAAAAATAAAAAGACACACATGACAACTTTACACATAGAATTCACCTGTAGGGCTGCATAGGAATCAGACTGACTACATCTGTGGAAGAAATAATTGGAGAAGCTCAGTATCAGAAGTCAAAACTAGGGTTCTCCAATGTTGTGTAGTGTTTTACAGGTTCATTGTTTTTAAATGTTGAGTAGTATTCCATTGTGTGAATGTTTTTTATTTTTTCTGTCCACTCTTTTGTTGATGAGCACTTAGATTGCTTCCATCTCTTTGCTATTGTGAATAACACAGTAATAAAAATGGATGTGCATACAAAAAAACAAAAACACCCAAAAAAACAAAACAAAACAAAACAAAAAAACCCCAAACAAACCAAAACACAAAACTAGGCCAGAGGAGAATTGTAGGTCAGATTATCAATTACTCATATGAAAGCGAAAATGGAGGCCACAGGGAAAAAAAACACAAACCAAGAACCAAGATACAATCTTGAGTCAATTCCATCTGAATTTCAAGATCATCTTAAAAATAAATTTGAGGCATTGAACACCAATGACAAAGAACCAGATGAATTGTGGGATGATACCAAGAATATCATCCATGAAGAAAGCAAAAGTTTGTTACAAAAATGGAGAAAGAAAATATTGGAATGGATGTCAGAAGAGACTCTAACAATTGCAATGGAGCATTAAGAAGACAAATCTAAAGGAACCATGTCAAAGTGAAAGAACTGAACAGATTATTTCAAAGGGCCGCTCAGGAGACAAAGCAAAGCATTGTAATGGGATGTTCAGAGAGCTGGAATTGGAGAATAAAAAGGGAAGAATTTGTTCTGCATTTCTCAAGCTGAAAGAACTGAAAACCAAATTTAAGCTTCTTGTCACAATATTGAAAGATGCTGAATGACCCAGAAAGCATCAAAAGAAGATGGAGGAAATACATAGAGTCATTGTACCAGAAATAACTGACACTGAAAAATTACAGTAAGTACCATATGGAACAGGAGCTAGCGGAATTGAAGTAGGACGCAGAAGCTGCATTGAAGGGGCATTTGGCAAAAATTAAGGCTCCAGGAATTGAGGGCATATCAATTATCTTGTTTCAATTAACAGATGCAACCATGAATGTGCTAACAAGTCTATGCTGGGAAATTTGGAGGACAGTTGTCTAGCCAACGAATTGGAAGAGATCCTTACTTGTTCCCATTCCAAGAAAGGTGATCTAACTGAACGTGGAAACTATCAAACAATATCATTAATATCACCTGCAAGCAAAATACTGCTGAAGCTCACTTAAAAACAGCTAGAACAATACATAGATAGGGAACTGCCAGAAGTTCAAACAGGATTTAGAAGAGGCCATGGCACCAGAGCTATCACTGCTGATATCAGATGGATCCTGGCTGAAAGCAAGGAATACCAGAAGAATGTCTATTTGTGCCTTATTGACTATGCAAAAGGATTTGACTTTGTGGATCATGACAAGTTGTGGCTGACATTAAGAAGAATGGGAATCCCAGAGCGCTTAATTGTGCTCATGCAAAACCTGGACTTGGATCAGGACGCTGTTGTGTGAATAGAGCAGGGGAACACTGCGTGGTTTAAAATTGAGAGGGGAGTGCATCAGCATTGTAGTCTTTCTCCATACCTATTCAATCTATATGCTGAGCAAATAATCCGAGCAGCTGGACTCTGTGAAGAGGAGTGTGGTATCAGGATTGGAGGCAGATTCATCAATAATCTGTGTTATGCAGATGACAGACACATCCTTGCTTGCTGAAAGTGAGGAGGACATGAAGCATTTGTTGTCGAAGATCAAGGAATGCAGCCTTTGGTATTGATTGCACCTCAGTGTCAAGAAAACAAAGATTCTTACCACTGGACCGATAGGCAGTATCATGATGGATGGAGAAGAGACTGAAAGTGTGAACAGCTTCATCTTGCTTGAATTCATCATTAACAGCCTGGGTATCACCTGTCAGGAAATAAGGAGATGCATTGCACTGGGAAAGTCTTCAGTTAGGGACGTCTCCAAATTATTGAGGAGAAATTATGTCAGTTTGAAGACTAAAGTGCATCTGACTCAGGTCACAGCCTTTCTGATCACTTGCTATGCATCTGAGAATTAGACAATGAATAAGAATGACAGAAGAATTGATGTCTTTGAACTGTAATGTTGGAGGAGAGCACTGAACATCCCATGGCTGGCCGAGAGAACGAACAGATCAGTCTTGGGGAGAGTACAGCCGAGTGCACGCTGGAGGCAAGAATGATGAGGCTTTGCTTCACATACTTTGGGTATGTCACTAGGAGGGTCTGTTCCTTGGAGAAGGACATGGTGATAAGAAGGGTGAATGGTTGGCAAAGGAGAAGAAGACCCTCGATTAGGTGGATTGACGCAGTGACTGCCACAGTGAGTTTTTGTGTGTCAGGAAGTGTTTAAATGGTGCACGATACAACAGGTTTCACATCTTTTGTTCATTGGGTCGCTAGGAGTCATGCTCTCCTTGACAGCACATAATAACAATAACAACTGAAGAATGTCAAAGACTTCAGTATGAATTATGCCTAAATGTGAAGAAAATGAAAATCCCTAAAGTGAGACCATAAACAAAATCATGATAAATGGAGAAAAATGTGGACATTGTCAGGGATTTCCTTCGATCTGATTGTAATCGTACCATGGAAATCCACAACTCAACTCATGGTTAGCTAGAGGAACCAGTTGCTGACCCACCAACAGGTTTTCCGAGGCTGTAAATTGCTCTCTTCCTCCTGTGGAACAGCTGGTGGACTCAGACCACTTGCGTTTGGGTTGGCAGTGCAATCCCTCCTCACTAAGCTGTAGATCTCCCTGCCAATAGAAGTTGTGATTCTTGTTATGTGCCATCCAATCAATCATGACTCATAGCTCTGAACCTTGCTCTATTCTGAGCCAACTTCACCATCACCAACACTCTTTTAAAAAT
>NW_006399970.1:4007405-4026429 GCF_000299155.1 Elephantulus edwardii
TCCTCCCTAGTCATTGTCCAACTCTCTGATGCATAACAAGTGAGTGCAAAGACCATGGCCTGTATCAGGCACACCTTAGTCTCCAGAAAGACAACGTTGCTCTTGAGTAGAGAGGTCCCTAACAGCAGACTTTCCCATTGCAATACGTATTTTGATTTCCTGGCTGCTGGTGCCAAGAGTGTTGACTGTAGAGCCGAGCAAACTGAAGCTGTGAACAATCTCAATCTCTTCACCATCCATCCTGATCAAGTACATGATACTTTTCAAAATCACTGTTTCTGAGTGCTGCATATATTTCATTGTGTGAATGTACCACAATTTCTCGATCCATTTGGTTGTGGATGGATATTTGGGCTCTGTTTTTTTTTAATTTGGGCTCTGTCCATGTTCTTGCGGTGGTGAATAACGCTGCAATGAACATTGGTGTAATCACCAACACTCTTAACCACACTGCTATAATCACTCTGTCAATCCATGTCTTTGAAGGTCTTTTCCCTTCCTCTGACTCTCCAGCTTTCCAAGCATGATGCTGTTCTCTAAGGACTGGCCACTCTTTACAATATGCCCAAGGCCCAGGCCCAGGCCTTACCTGGCCCCATCGCCTCACTGTAGAAGACCATGGCATCTGCCTGCCAATGGAAATAATAGTCAAGAAATCAAAGGATGTTTGCATTAAACAAGGAACACTAATGACATAACAGTTAAGTGTTTGGTTGCTATCTGAAAAGTTGGTGGTTCGAATCCAGCCATTAGTTCTGTAAGAAAAAAGACCTTCTGTAAAGATTTTGGCCAAGAAATTTTAATCTGACACATGGGATCGTTATGAGTCTGAATCACATAATGATTTTTCTCTAAGAAACTTTAAAGAAGGAATATACAGGAGAAGTTCCAAAAATGCAAAAACTGTTAAAGTGGATATTTAAAAAGCCACCCACTAGTGGCATGCCTGCAGTGTTCAACAAGAGCTGCTAAACGTTTTAAATGTTGTCATCATTAGTCTTGTTCTGTCACTTTGTCACATTCGTTTCAGTCTCGAACCACCCACAGGCTGCCTCGGCCCCGCCCTCAGCTGAATTACACAGGTATTCAAAACTTCGGAGATGGAACTCCCTAAAATCTGCTCTTCTTTCAAAATATGTTTACATTCAAGTCACTCAAGTGCTGCTGAATCAAAGGCTTAGGCATTTTTAAGGGGAAAAGATAGAGAAATAGGATGTTGGGGGTCTCGAGTTCAGTAGCCTTCTTCTAACTCATCATCCAGACTCCGTTCACCTCCCTCCCTCCCGGCTCACTCACGGTTGTGGTTGTGTCTTCCTCCAAGCAGACTGGAGGAGTAGAGATAAAACCCCTGGGGTGCTCAGCTGTACCCGAGGGCAGCAGCTCTGTGTTTTTTGGTGACCAGTGGGAACACAGAAGAAAGCATTCTTTCTGCTTTGCTACTTTCTCCTTTGTAGTGTTTCTCTCCTTTACTGCTCCTCCAACCAGAGGCCTGTCTACTACTCTCGGACCAGCATCAAGAGCAGCCTCATGAAACTCTGAGAGGCAAAGCGGCTCAAGGATTCAGAAAAGACATGATGTAGAAGTCAATCTAACTCTGGCTTCAAGTGTCATGATGGTGTGACATTGCTCTGATTCAGTAACCTTTCTCATGGTAATAATAATAATAATAATAATAATAATAATAATAATAATATCTATTGATTGCATTTTAGTTAGATCTACAATCAACTCACATGGTATCAGCAGTCAAGACATCCATAGATGTGTTGCATAGGGACTGCCTTAAGGTGCTAAAGAGCAAGGATGTCAGTTGAAAGACTAAGGTGTGCCTGATGCAAACCATGATATTCTCGATTTCTTCATATGCTTGGGAAAATTGGACAATGACTAAAGAAGACTGAAGAGCGGTTGATGCTTTTTGAATTGTGGCACTGATGAAGAGTCTCGAATATGCCACAGACTGTCCGAAGAACAAATTAATTTGTCTTGAAGGATGTGCGATGCAACTAAGGTGCTCCTTAGAGTCAAGGATGGCAAGCCTTCATCTCATATACATGGGCATGTTGTCAGGAGGGGCCCGCCCTTGGAAAAAGATGTCTTGCTGGGAAAAGTGGAGGATCAGAAAAGGAAAGAGGAAAGAAAGACGCTCAAGAAAATGGCCTGACACAGTGCCTACAACCACGGCCAGACTTGAGCACAAACGTAAATTGTGTAGACAGTGCAGGATTGAACAGAGCTTCAGTTTATTGGAGTTGCTACGACTCAGAGTTGACTTAGTGGCACCCAACCACATTGGCAAAAAGGGTCTTCCCAGAATGTGGAACTCCCAGAGATAAAACTGGGAAAGTCCCAGAGAGAAGACAGGTTGGTACAAGCTGGACACGTGGCTGTACTGTTTATCTCACAGAATTCTGTGGCAATGGTGATGAGCTGAGCACAAAGTAAATGTCTGAAACCTTGTTTGCTCATCTGTAATTGTTCCAAGAGATAATTCCTCTGAAATCTCCTAAGACAGGCATTATGTGCACAAGAGACCATTTATTTCTGTCACTAGGGATTAGACTTGGCTGTCAGTGGAACACTGGCACTTGATGTGCCTGGAAAAAAGCCTTCTGTTAGACTTGTAAGAACAGAGACTGAGAGTGACCGGCCTCCTGTGAAGTATGCTGAGTTCCACTCTGAGAATCATGGTCTTGTGGAATAGGGCATCATGGCTTCTATTTCTCAGGTTGTTATTTCTGGTTCTCTGTTCATTGGTCACATCACTGTAATCTAGTGAGGGAGTCAAAGGCTACTCCTCACAGGTTTATTAGGATCGAGGAAAGAGAGGAGAAAAGTAAGAAATGGGATGTGAACCAGATCTCTTGCTTTCTTGTCATCTTGTTTTAGGGAATCATCTTACCAGGTGTTACAATGGTCACCATGCTTTGCTGTTAACTGAGAGATCACTCAGAGCCTCCTTGGAAGAAAGCTCTGGCAATCTACTTTGGAAAAATCAAATCTTGAAAACACTGTGGAGCAAGTTCCACACTCTGACACAACGCAAGATCATTAGGAGTCGGACTGGACTTGATGGCAAAGGACCTGTGGTTCCTGCCGCCCTGAGTACTGGGACTTTCTACTTCCATGGTATCTTACAGCTCACCATCTGAGTCCATCTCATAATATGCACTGAACTCTCACCAGGGGCCAAACATTGTTCTAATATTATGCACCAATCACCTCATTTATTCCTTGCAACAACCTTATGCAAAGACCTCTTCAGGATCTTGCACAGGAGATACTGTTGGTACAGATGCAGACGTGGAGAGCACAGAGAGAGTAAATCACCTTACAGCCTAGAAAACAGAGGAGCCCCTCGGTTGTGAAAGTAATTAACACACTTGACTGCTAATGGAAAGTTTAGAGGTTCGAGACTATCTAGAGACACCTTGAAAGACAGGCCTAGTGTTCTGCTACAGAAACAGAAAATCAGCAATAGAAAATGCTAAAGAGTTTTGCCCAGACATACAGGGAATCATCATTCGCTGGAGTCCAGTAGCTGCACTGCAATTTTAAAGGCACATAGTTCAAATCCACCAGCTGCTCCCTGGAGAAGGATGGGCATTCACCTCTCGTATAATTTACCATCTCTGAAAACCTGCCAGAAGGTCAGCTATGGGTCGGTTCTGACTCCACGGCACACAACAACAACCAGCCACTAAGGGAGCTCTGGTTGCCACCTCACAGTCCATATGGAGTTGCACTACTAATCCCAACGCAGCACTCTTGTGGGAGTTCGAATCCACAGTGCCTCTGTGGAAGAGGGATGGGCAATCTCCTTCCATGCAGTTTACTGCCTCTGAAAACCAACTGGAGCGTCAGAAATGAGTCAGTTCTGACTTGACAGAAATGAGTGAAATTGAGTTCAGACAGTAAGAAAAGATTAGATTACAGAGAGAAAGTAACAATAGAAAGACTATTTCTTTTCAATAATGTCTAGGTATTTTGTGCTCAATGAGATGGATTGACCTGGTGACTGTAACAACTGGCTTGAGCTTGCCAGGGATCATAAAGTTGGTGAAGGCCAGGACATGGTTTACATCTCTTAATAGGGTTGCTGTAATTCGTAGTCAATGTAATGGAATCTAACAACAACCACCACCACCACCTTGAGTTAGCTTTCCTAGTGTTGCCGATACTAGATTGTTATAAAGAATACTACCTAAAACAATAGCAATCTGTTGTGTCACACTTCTGAAGACCCGAAGTCTGGTGTTGGGAGGACCATGCCTTCTCTAAAAGGGACTGGGGATATCTCTCCTTGTCTCTTCCAGCTTCTGGTAGCTCCCAGCATCCCTTGACTCATGGCAGCCCAACTACATTCTCTGGCTTGTCTTCATGTGGCTGGCTTTCCTTTGGGTCTGATTCTTTTTATTGTTGTTGTTGTTGTTATGTACTGTGAAGTCAAAACAGACCTTCTCTTTACTGTTTTTGTTATACGCTGTCAAGTTGCCTACAACTCCTAATGACGCTATGTCCAACAGCTTAGAACTGCCCTATCTTGGGCCAATTTCATTGTCTCTGAAACACCTACCTCTATACCTCAGTCACTGAGTTAATCCATCTCATCTGGAGTTGTCTTCTCTTGTGCTATCCCATCCATCCTTCCAAGCATGATGTCCTTCTCCAAGGATGGGTCCCTCCTGGTTATGCACCCAAAGTATGTCAGATGGAGCTTCAAAATTCTTGCCTCCAAGGAGCAAGGTGGTTTCATACTCTTCAGGATGGGCCTGTTTTTCTCTTAGTAGTCCATGGTATATTCAACACTCTTCTCCAGCACTTCAACACAAAGGCATCTGTTTTTCAGTTGCTTCTGACCCATAGTGACCTTCTGTCAAGTTTCCAAGTTTGCAATAGGACATTTCTCATAGTTCTGCCTCAGAGCAGCTGGTGAACTTGAACCACCGACCATTTATGTAATGAAAGCATCTTAGAATTACATATTGATATATACAGATTAGATCAAGGCCTATTTTAGTACAGTATGACTCATGTTAATAAATTGATATTCATAGCTAATGTGGGGTAAGACTTTAGCATAGCTTTTTGGAAGTTCAAAGATCAACTCTTAACAGGTCTCCTATCACTTTACCTTAGTGCTTCTTTCTCTGTCTCTAACTTGGATATCCTCTTCTTTAAGTCCTATCACTCAGTCACTCACCCATTGCCCTCAAGTCAGAACTGACACAGAACTGACCTTCCACTGGGTTTTCAGAGGCTGTAAATTCTATGGGTGGGAAATGTCCGTTTTTCTCACTTGGAGTGGCTGGTGGATTAGAACTGTGGGCCTTTATGTTGGCAGTGCAACTTCTTACCCACAAGGCCACCAAGCACTCCCAAAGATCATCTTTCAGTCAAATGGTAGATTGGCTTATTGTTGTTGATTGCCATTGAATCAATAATAACTCATAGTGACCCTATGAACAAAAGGCTTGAAGCCTTTCTATAACTATCATCGTTTCTCCAAGTTCATAGAGTTTCCAGAGGCATGCAGTTTAGGAAGTGGATACCATTCCTGCTTCCAAACCTGTCTTAAACTGGGAGTTCCACCATTAAAAAACCCCCAAAACACAACAATCCCATCACTCATGAGTAATGTGTCTCTTAATTAACTACACAAGACCACGCTGTTAGCATATATTCCAAAGCATAGATGGAAGGATAGAGAGAGGAAGGGACAGTTAGATCAATGGAAACAGAACAGAATGGAAATGGCAAGAATGTTGTCACAGTGTGAAATTTGTAACCAATATCACAGATAACTGTGTAAAAATTGCTAAAAGGGAAACCTAATTTTCTGTGTAATCTTCCTTAAAAAAAAAAAGAAAGAAAGGCAATACTTTTGAAATGTTGGAGCATCAATTTCCTTACGAAAGGAACACATCAAAGCACTTTGATTTCTTTAACCCGTGTGCACCCAGAGACTTGGGAGACCTGGAACTTGACTTGGCTGATGCGTTTTCCCAGTTAGCTTAAATTTTCTATCTTTGACATATGCTGGTTTATAATTTTTCTATTACACTCTATTAGTATAAAATATTTGAACTTTCTGTCAGTTTTCTGCCTTACATAGTTTCAGGCTTTCATGGGTTTTACTGTATTTTAAATACAGAAGGCGACTTTAAGTTAGACTCGAATCCAAAGGCTGGATCTCTTTGTCAGTTAAAATTCACAAGTGGCTCCATGGGAGAAAAGATAGACGCGATTCTCCTGTGAGATTTACAACTTCTCTAACCCATGGTCTTAAAGACGGTGCAGCCAGGGTGCTCCTTGGAGGCAAAGGTGATAAAGCTTCATTTCACATATTTTGGGTATGTTGCTAGGAGAGGCTATTCCTTGGAGAGGGACAGCATGCTTGGAAAAGCAGAAGGTTGGTAAAAGAGAGGAAGACCCTCAACCAGATGGATTGATACAGTGTCTGCAGCAATGACCTCAAGTGTATTAGAAATCATGAAGATGGCACAGGAAAGGATAGGTTCAGATTTGTTTTTCATAGGGTTGCAATGAGTTGTACTTGACTCAATATCCCCTAACAGCAGCAGTCACCCATTAGACCAGCCATGAGTCTCTTCTGATTCATCACAATGAGAAGAAATGAGTGAATGTCCCAGGTGGCCGTATGATTCCAATTATCTTGACAGCAACAGATCTTGATATGTGACAGGTATGGTAGACCCATGTGGGACAGAACAGAATTGCTCCATAGGGTTTCTTGGCTATAATCTATGGTGCTATGGACTTTGGTGGCTAGACCTAGCTGGGAGGGTTTTGTCAGAAGAGTGGCAAAGTCGTCTAGATACTGTCTCCCTGGATAAGAGGAGGCCAAAGTCTTTGCCATGGCGACCAAACACTTTGTCTAATTAAGCTGTGATTCTTGATCTAACTGCAGCCCAATTATGTCCTTCACTCAGCTATTCAGGTCAAGCATTTAAGATTCATATTTTGATTATCTCATGCCTATATTCATTCTCCAAGCAAGTTTTTTTCATTTCCCTGCAGACCTGCCCTCCCAAATGTTCCAGCTGTTAAGTGTTGTATGCACCTGTTTCTCCTCATTTTGATTGACTTCCAAACAGGGCTCTACTTCTACTAGTACATCTGTGTTCATCCATTGTCTATTGGAGAGGGACATCATGTGTAGAAAGGTGGGGAAATGGCAAAGTAGTGGAAGACCCTCAGCCAGGTGGATTGACACATTGACTGCAGCAATGGGCTCGAGTGTGTCTGAGATTGTGTGATTGGCACAGGACAGGACAGGGCTCAGATCTGTTGTTCAGAGGGTTGCTATGAGTCATACTTGACTTGATAGAACTGAACAACAACAACAACAACCATCCAAACCACAAGGCAGAGATGGTTCAGTGGTCGGGGTCTTGCCTTCCATGAGGTTTGATTCCTCTCCAATGCACCTCGTGCAATGGGACTGAACAGACTTCAGTGAAGATTCTGGACTAAAACTGGGAAGAAAGGCCTGGCAATCTAATGAAAAAAAAAAAGAAAAAAGAAAGAAAGGCCTGGCAATCTAATGGAAAAAAAAAATCTGTCAATGAGAACCCTATGGATCATAACAGTCGAATTCTAAAGTGATTGTGAAGATGTTATCAGATCCAGCAGCATTTGGTTCCATTGTCATGGGTCACCAGGGGTCATTAGGGCATGACCCACAGCAGCTAACTCCCAAGTGTGGTCACTTCTCTCTGTCTTCCCTGCGTTCAGCTGAGCCTGAGTCCCTGGTTCTCTGAGCTGGCCTGGTGTTGATGTCCCCTGAGTGGTCTCCTTGTTTCCACCCCACTCCACACAGACTCCCTGCCACAGAGCTTCCAGAATGCATCAGTTTAAAACATGAAGGTCATCTTGCCGGGCCCCTTCTTAAAAACCTACGGTGGCCTCCAGATACACTCAGAAAAATTCAGAATCCTTGGCTCGGGGCCCAGGGCTGTATGTCTGGCCTGTGGGTCTGTCTGATGCGTCTACCTACTCGCTGGGACACTCCAGCCATGCCAGGGCCTAGCACTTGATTGTGCTTTCTATACTAAATAAACACTCTTCTCTCATTTCATCTCTACTCCACTCAGGTCCCCAGGTCAATGTCCCCAGGGTTCCAGGAGCACTGAGTGTAGAATAGGGACCTACCCCTAACAAATCCACTGTTTTGTTAGTTAAATATTCCAGTTCATAGTTTCTAACACATCATTACCCTCTCCTGTCAGTGCTTCATTGCATGGTCACCTGCAGGTTGCTGTGACATTGGAAGTTCTAACTCCGGTATTTAAATACCAGCCATGTCATTCTTAATGGACACATTTCCATCATGGTTCTAGACTAAGACATTAAGAAGAAATCAACCCAGAGCCATCTCACAAGAATGGCCTGGTGACCTCCTTCTTGGGGGAACCATAGTAACCTCACCATGAGCCAGGATGAACTGGAAGGTGACTTTTGTTTTCAATCTCTCTAGAGGTAAATGGCTTGATTTAAACCCTCCATAGTCACAAGTGTTCTGAAAGCCTGTTGAATGAAGCAGACTGCAGCCAACTATTTGATGAACGCTCGCTTCGGAAACAATCTGCATAGATGTGACCTATGCAGGTTTACTCCTCGTCATCCCTGAGGTCAACTTACTTTCATTATGCTTTTCATTGTTGTTGGTAGTAGCTTCATGCACAACAGAATGAAGCCCTGCCAGGTTCTGTGCCATCGCCGTGTTTGCCTGTGGTCTGCTGGGACCCATAGGGTTGATTACCGGGCCTTTTCTTCCTAGTTTGACTTCACCTGGAAGATCCACTGAAACTTGTTCAGCTTCATAGCAGCACACAAACCTTTGCTCACAGAGGGGCAGTGATGGCACTTGAGGTGACTGGGAATTAAACCTGAGTCTTTTGGATGTTAGTTGTTGTTGTTGTTGTTAGGTGCCGTCTAGTTGTAGATGACTCATAGCGACCCTATGAACGAAAGACCTGAGCAGTGTTCGTAGAGTTTCGGGAGACAAGCCATTTCGGAAGTGGATGCTACTCCTGCTTCCAAGCTTGTTTTAATCGGGGAGCTCCACCAAACACTGTCCACCTGTAGGTAACCATTATTATCACATTTGGCGCGTCAGTGTCACAGTGTTTAGCATCACAGCAACCATGAGTTACCTCTGTACAGCAACGCACAGACCAGTGCTATACCACCTAGAAGAATGTTTGACAAAAACCCCAATTTTTACCAGGCCGGGCAGCCATGCTGTACCTGGATGACTACATCCAGGGTTCTCTGTGGCTTCTTGCTGCCCAAGCATGGCAGTCCTCCTGTGCAAGTAATCGCAAGTACTGGCGGTCGTGGGCTTTTTTCGGGCTTGTGTTTGTTGTGCAGTACTGCTCTTCCCCACAGAAGTGAGGCCCCCGAGGCATGGCCTAGTTGTTGTTGTTGTTAAGTGCCGTCTAGTCACAGGCAACTCATAGCGACCCTATGAAGGAGAGTCCTCAACGCTTGGGTGTCTCTCATTCTCTCTCTAGGTTCATAAGGTTTCCACAGGTAAGCTATTATGGAAGTGGATGCCATTCCTCCATCCAAGCTTGTTTTCATCGAGCAGCTCCACCCCACTCTCTGTCCGCATTGGGTAACCAACCATTAACGCATTTGACACATCAGCGTCACAGTGTTCAGCCTCACAGCAACCACAAGTGACTGCTGGACGGTAACTTGTACACCAGGGCTATACAACCTAGAGGAATGTCTGAACAAAATCAATGAAAGACAGGCCCGAGGGCCGCGGATTAAAAGTCACCCTCCTTGAGTTTGGTAGCATCGCTTTCTGTCCACTGGGCCAGCTGCTCTCTCTCTCTCTCGATATTATTGTTGTTAAGTGCCGTTGAGTAGCAGGCGACTCATAGCGACCCTATGAAGGAGAGTCCTCGACGCTTGGGTGCCTTTCATCCTCTCTCCAGGTTCATAGAGTTTCCCTAGTTGTTGTTAGGTGCCATAAAAAAGAGTACTACCCATAGTGAACTGTGAACAACAGATCGGAATCCTGCCCCATCCTTATACTTTCTGATGCACTAGAACACATTGCAGCAGTCACTGTGTCAATCCACCTGGGTAAAGGTTCTTCCTCTCCTTTGCTGACTCTTCACCTTTCCAAGCTTGTTGTCTCTTCTGCAAGGAATAGCCTCTCCTAGGAACATGCCCAAAGTATGTGAGACAAAGCTTCACCATCTTTGCCTCCAAGGAACACAGTGCCTGCACTTTCTCCAATACATATTCATTTATTCTTTTGGCAGTCCATGGGATGTTCAGTACTCTTCTCCAACACCACAGCTCAAAGGTATCAATTCTTCTTCTGTCTACCAGATAGAAGGCAAGAATTCTGTCACTGGACTGCCACTGTCTGCTTCTATAACTTTATAAGGCACCATTTGTTGAGCACTTACTATGTACCAGATTCTTTGCTGTGCATTTTACATACCCAAATTCCATACTTTTCAGCACAACTATATGAAGACATTCTTATAAGGAAGTTGAGATTGAAAGAATTTGGTTAATGGTTGAAGACTACACAAAGTGGCTGGCAGTTGTGAGGTACCTTCAAGTCAACTTTCAGGGTTTTTCTGTGCTGTCAAGTTGACTACGACTTGTGTTGTTATTGGTACTACTTATCGGTTGAATCAGGATCGACTCATAACTCCAGTGGGTTTTCAAAGGCAGTAAGTCATGTGCATTTACTGCATAGGGTCAAGGACTGTAGTCTTCAACATGGATTGAAGCTCAACATCAAGAAAAGGATTCTCACCACTGGGCCAATTGGCAGCACCATAATAGATGAAGAAAAGATTGAGACTGTTAACAATTTCAGTTTACTTGGCTCCACAATCAACAGTCTTGGCGCCAGCAGTCAAGGTATCAAAAGACAAATTGCATTGGGAAAATCTGCTGTCTGGGATCTCTCTAGAGTGCTGAAGATCAATGATGCCAGTCTAGAGATTAAGGTGGGCCTGATTCAGGCCATGGTCTTCGCAATTACTTGCTATGCATCACAGAGCTGGACAATGACCAAATATGACAGAAGAATTGACATCTTTGAGTTGTGGTGCTAGAGAAGGGTTTTGAACATACCATGGACTGCCAAGAGAGCTAATGGCTCTATCTTGGAGAGAATGAAATCAAGCTGCTTCTTAGAAGCAAGGATTTTGAGGCTCCATCTCACATATTTTGGGTATATTGCCAGAAGGGACCAGACTTTGGAGAAGGATTTCATGCTTGGAAGGGTGGAGGAACAGTTCAGGAGAGGAAGACCTTGGATGAGATGGATTGACACAGTAACTGGGATAATGAGGGTAAATGTGTCAGAGACAGTGAGATTGGCTCAGCATAAAGCAGGGCTCAGAGCTCTTGTGTATAGGGTCTCTTTCAGTCTGTGTCTACTCAACAGCACAAAACAATCATAACAAATCACATGGGAATTGACTGCCCATCTTTCTGTCATAGAATAGATCACAGATTTGCTTTGGGGCTGACAGTGCAATTCCTTACAACTAAACCACTGGAGCTCTTTACAACTCATAGTGACCCTATGAACAGACCTGCACCTTGCCTTACCCGGCACCATCCTCATGATTGCAGATGTGCTCAAGCCCATGGTTGAAAATACCATGGTTTACATCAGATGCACCTTAGTGTTCAAACTGACTTAAAGTGGCAGAGTGGATTGCAGCCACGTTGATCTCACCAAATCCTGTGCCCTTCACTGCTTGGCTCTTGTCTTCCCTGGGAAGTACTAAAGGTGGGCCTTCTCTACCATTGCCTCTTGGTCAAATTGCACCAGCTGCTGGTACCAGGAATGGATAACTTTATCCCCTGGATAAATTAGCCAGACATACAGTTTATTACAAAAACATTCTATTTTTATGGAAACAGATGACTACATCTTTCTCCCACATAGTGCTAGTGGGTTCAAACCACTGACCATTTGGTGAATGGCTGAGTGCTTTTAACCACTCGGCCTCCAGAGGTCTTTATGAAAAAAATCCTTTTTTAAAAAAAAAAATTCTAAATTTGTCTTTAAGGAGCTCTAGTGGCTTAGTGGTAAATAATTTTGTTACCAAAGCAGTTATGTGGTTTGAATCCACCGGTGGCTATGTGGTTGAACTACGGGCAATTTCCTCTGTGCTGTTTATTTCCTCTGAAAACCTGCTGGAAGGTCAGATATGAGTCGGTTCCCATTCCAAGGTCCACAACAACAGTTGCCTTTAGCAACTCAGCTGCTTCTGGTCCACAGTGTCTTAACTAAGGGAACTGTCGCCCAGAGGGGAGGAACCACACCTTTTCCTCTGGTGCCTACTACTGTGGTGATTCACTTAGCACTTATTAAACAGATGAATGGAAGTGAGGAAGTTGTCAGGATTTGATTTATGGCTAAAGAGCTCCAGCAAATGGGCAGGGAGAAAGGAATAAACTTTAGACTGATCCCAATACACAACTTTCCAGCACAACCTGACTTTAGCTTTCTAGAGTGTAGAAGAAAGGAAGGAAGGGAAAATATCCTAGAAAAGAGGCTGTTGTATTACTTTCTCTTGAGATGATGTGTGAGGCTGGCCTTTGAGATCTTTGGGTAAAATCTACAGATTTGTCATTTAAGGTGTGTGGTCTGGAGTAATTTATTCATATAACTTTTTTGAGCCCAGCATTCTCATGGATGGTATAAAGGGTTATCTTCCTCAATTGCTCACTGAAAGATTAGGAGCTTGCATCTACCCAAAGGCACCTTGAAAAAAATATCTGACTGACAACACCCCAAAATCAGCCATTGGCTGCCATATGGCACAGGTCCATGGTGACAGATTTAGGGTCACTATGGATTGGAGTTAACTCGATGACAACTCGGGTCCTTTTAGAGTGTGAGCAATAAAGATTTTTTTTTTCCCCAAAACTTTGATATGGCCTGATATAAGGTCTACTTTGGTCAGTGTTCTGTTTGTTCTTGAGAATGTCTTATTCTGCTGAAGTCCAATGAAGTGTTTTTTAAAATACCAGTTAAATTTTATAACATGTAAAAATATTTTATATGAGTGAAATTTTGCAAAGCAAATGAGTTTTCAATCTAACCACACACATTTTGTTCTGTAACATTAATTGCAATATCCACAATGTAATCATACTCTTCCCACTTCTCCCTTGTGATTCCCATCGCCACTAATTCTTCCATCTCTTACCCCCTTGAAACTCCAGTGCTTTAGCCTTGAGCACATGCTACCTTATGTGGTTAATTATTGCAAGACGTGAGTACCTTCCTAGTATTATCACCCCACCTCGTATTGTTGTTACGTGTCATCTGCTATAACTCATAGAAACTCTATGAACAATAACTCTAAACCTTGCCCTATCCTGAGCTAACCTCCCTGTTTCTGACACTACCACTCCCGTTGCCACAGTCACTGTGTCAATCCATCTCATTCAGGGTCTTCCTCTCCTATGCTGACCCTCTCCCATTCCAAGCATGATGTCCTTCTCCAAGGATCAGTCCCTTTTGGTGACACACCCAAAATATGTGAGATGGAGTTTCAAAATCCGCTTTCAAGGAGCAACCTGGTTTCAACTTTCCTATGACAGAACTGTTTGTTCTCTTGGCAGTCTATAGTATGTTCAATACTCTTCTCCAGAATTGAAACTAAAACACATCAATTCTTCTGTCATAGGCGTGACTATTGTTTTGCTGGCAGTTGAGCCATGGAGATGAGTTTGAGTCTAGATTTTCAGTGTGACTAAAGGCTTTAGGTTCAGGGGTATCAATATTCTCTACTAGACCTGCAAGCCTGACCTTCTTTTGATGCTTTTGAGTTTTGCTCCCTGTTTCTTTCCACCCTACCACACACACTGTCCAGGATCTTTTACTATGATTGTTTTGAGAGTACTTATTTATTATATTTTTGCTGAAAGTTTAATTTCCCATCCAACAAATTCTACACAAATTGCTCTGTGACATTGGGTACACTTTCAGCAATGTGTGAAATTGTCATTGTTTCTGGTCTGGTTGTTTCATTTCTGTGAATTTAGGTTTTCTGTCTCCTTGCCTCATCTTTTAAAAATACTGCATAAGACCATTATTGTAAAAATAGAATGATAACTAGTAAAACATGTATGAGGACCCAAGGGAGGAAGGAGTGGGAGCGGAGGGGTGAGGATGGGTAGAGGCAAAACCGTAGGGCTATACAGTTTGGTGGGTGGAGTGAGGGGGTGAAGGAAATGGGAATGATTTGGCAAGGACATGAAAAGATTGGTTAATGATGGGCAAGGTCCAATGGTGATTGATTTTATGAAACATGGTGCATCGGAATGATTGCATGAAACACAAGAGGAATGAAGAATAGTGTGAAACATAATGTATACAAACTTTGTAAGGAAGCCAATAAAAAATTTAAAAAAAAATTTGATCTCATGTAGATGATTTTCTAGAGGAGTACAGTATTCATAGGTGAGAGTTTTCATTTTTGTGAGCCAATCTGCTACTTACCTAAAAGGTGAACTTAGGGACTAGTTCCTGTTAGAGTTTTGAAGAATATTAAAAGAGTATTGTTAGTCTAGGCTCAAATGGCCTAGTAAGTCTAGGCTTTTCAGTAATTTGAAGTTTTCCGTTTCTCACCTCCCATTCTAGATTGCTGTCTTTAGGTACCATCGAGTCAATGATGACTCATAGCAACTCAATAATCAAGAGATCAAACAGTTTTTCCTGTCCTGCACCATCTTTATGGTGTCTGTCACAATCCAGCCCATTGCTGCAGTTACTGTGTCACCCTATGGTGTTGAAGATCATCTTCTCTGTCTATCAGGATTCATCCATGATAGAAATCATGATTCCTGATCAGAATCAGTAGTGTTGTCTAATTCTGCCCTCAGGGTAGATGGGGCTGTGGTTGGTGTAGACTATTAGTCCTATTGTTACATGCTGTCAAGTTGCCTGCAACTCATAGTGACCCTATGCACAATAGCTCTGAACCCTGTCTTATTTTAAGCCAATCTCACTCTCTCTGACACACCTGCCCTTATTATTCCAGTCACGATGTCAATCCATCTCATCTGGAGTCTTCCTCTCCTGACCTGACCCCTCTACCCTTCCAAGCATGATGTCCTTCTCAAAGGATTGGTCCCTCTTGGCCATGTGCCCAAAGTATGTGAGATGGAGCTTCAAACTCCTAGCCTCCAGAGAGTAGTTTTTTTAATATCTCACGCATGGAGGGTCAGTGGAAAAGGGGAAGACTCTCAATGAGATGGATCGTTATAGTGATGGCAACAACGAACTCAAGCAGAGCAGCATTGTGAGGATGGCACAAGCCTGGGCAGTGTTTCCTTCTGTTGGACGCAGGGTGGTTATGGGCCAGCTCTGGAGGCTTAGTAGTTAGACGTTGCTCTGTCAGTTCAAATCCACCAGCTGCTCTGAGGGAGAAAAGAAAGGCAATCTTCTCCTGTGTGATTTACTGCCTTTAAAAATCCACAGAAGGGTCAGCTAAGAGACAGTTCTGACTTGACAGTGTATAAAAACAGCACCATATCTCAAAGGCATTGACTCAAGATTTTCTACACTAATTATGTCTCATTAACCTAATAAAGATGATCAATTCCCAAGTGAGGTTATAACCACAGGAAGAAGTTAGGATTTACAATACATGTTAGAAGAATCTCACCACTGGGCCAAATGGCAGCATCATGATAGAAGGTGAAGAGATAGAGATTATTAACAGCTTCAGTTCTTGGTACCAGCAGCCAGGAAATCAACAGATAAATTGCATTGGGGAAAATCTGCTGTCAAAGACCTCTCCAGAGTTCTAAAGAGTAATGATGTCAGTCTGGAGACCAAGGTGTTCCTGATCCAGGCCATTGTCTTAGCAATTACTTGCTATGCATCTGAAAGCTGGACAATGACTAGAAATGATAGAAAGAGAATTGATGCCTTTGAGCTGTGGTATTGGAGAAGAGTATTGAATATACTATGGACTGCCAGGAGAACAAACAGGTTCATCCTGGAGCTGGTGAAACCAGGTTGCTCCTTGGAGGCAGGGATTCTGAGTCTTCATCTGACATACTTTGGGCATGTGGCTAGGTGGGACTAGTCCTTGGAGAGGAACATCATGTTTGGGAGGTTGGAGGGACAGCATAAGAGAGGAAGACCCTTGATGATTGACTCAGTGACTAAGGTAATGGTGGTAGGTTTGTCAGAGACGATAATGTTGGCTCAGGATAGAGCAGGGTTCAGAGCTGTTGTACATAGGGTTCCTGTCAGTCTCAAATGACTCGATGACACATAAGAGCAACAACAACCTTAGTGATGGTAGTGATGCTGGAGTGATGGGAAAGACTTCAATCCATAATACCATATCAAATGAACAGAATCTCCTCTCTTGGGGTTTTTCTTCTAAGTGGATTCACCTGGCTTTGCTTCTAACATGAGACCAAGTTTCACCATTATCATAGTTGCTTAATGGCCTTCTTATTCAGGATTTGGCTAGGTCATGGGAGGCTAGAACATTTAACCTAGTCTTGCACCTACTAGGAACTCAAAACATTTGTAGACAAAAAGGGCGAATGAATCTGGAATTCATGATAATGAACAACATCAGCTTGTAGATTTTCAGAGGCAGTTAATCACATGAGAGGATGGCCCCTCTTTCTCCCATGGGGCAGTTGGCAGATTAAAACCGTGTGCCTTTGGATTGACAGTACAGATCCTTAGGATTAGGCCACCAAGAGGCAGAATCATGATAGTTGGAGAAGGATTGAGATTGTATATGATTTAATCTTGGATTCACAATCAACACTCTTGGCAACAGCTTTTAGGAAATCAAAAGATGCGTTGCACTGGGATGATGTGCTGTCAAGGACCTCTCCAGAGTGCTAAAGAGCAACAAAGTCAATTTAGAGACCAAGACATGCCAGGTCCAGGTATGGTCTTCTCAATTGCTTTGTGTGCTTCTGAGAGCTGGACAATGAATAGAATGACAGAAGAAGAATTGATGCCTTTAAGTTGTGGTGCTGAAGAAGAGTCTTGAACGTACTATGGACTGCCAATAGGAAAAAACAGGTCTGTCCTAGAGAGGGTTGAAACAAGGTTGTTGCTTGGAGGCAAGGATTTTGAAGTTCTGTCTTACATATCTTGGCCATATCACTAGGAGGGACCAGTCTTTGGAGAAGGACATCATGCTTGGAAGGGTAGAGAGTTAGTGCAGAAGGGGAAGACCTTAGATGAGTTGCATTGACACAGTGACTGTTGCAATGTGTCAGGTGTGTCAGAGATGGTGAGGCTGGCTTAGGACAGAGCAAGGTTCAGAGCCATTGCACATAGGGTCGCTTTGAGTAGACTCGATGGCACATACCAACATCAGCAACAATCCTATCAAAGTAGATATGTATGTAGCTAAGAGTAGGTTGATAATTTATACAAAATGTGCACCTTTTCCAAAAGGAAAAAAAAAAGTTCACCTTTTAAATACTCATGTCTTTTCAATCACTTGCTAGGTCTCTGAAAGTTGGACAACAAATAATGATGACAGAAGAAAAACTGATGCCTTTGAATTGTAGAGAAGAGTACTAAACATCCCATGGACTTTCACTGCAAAGAGCTCAAATGTATAAGGGATGAGGAGGATGGCACAAGATAGATCAGGTTTTAGCTCTATTGTTCATAGAGTCACTATGAGTTATATTTGACTTGATGGCACCTAACAACCACCACCACCACAACAACAACAGCATGCACATGATCTTGCATAGACTCTTCCCATGGAGCTCTGGTGACGTAATGGTTCAGTGAAAGGCTGGCAGTTTGAAGGCACTTGCTCTGTGGGAAATAAAGACCTGATTAGACAGAAGACCTAGTAATTTGCTCTCGGTGGCCTAGTGGCAAGAAGGTGTACTGCAATCCTGAAGTCATGCAGTTGGAGACCACCAACTGCTCCGAGGAAGAAGGATGGGCCATCTCCTCCAGTGCCATTAATTGCCTCTGAAAACCAGCTGGAGGATCAGCTATGGGTCAGTTCTGACTCGAAAGTACACAACAACAACAACAAAGATTAAAGAGTAAGAAGTCCCAAGGGCCAATTCTACTCTGTCTTAGCATTGCTAGGAGTTGGAATCAACTTGATGGCTCCCAAGGCCAACATGAAGGGCTTAAGGAATGTGAATCGTCTAAGTCAGTATGATGACTTGACTCCAGGGTAGGGGCTGAATTAGGCCTTACCTTTGTGTGGACACATCAAAACTGGTTGCCATTAGCCAATTCTGACTCCTGGTAATCCCTGACGTTCACCGACACATATCACCGGACCTTTCTCCGAAGGCGCCTCTCAGAGGACTGAACCTGCCAACCTTTCCATTAACGTTCACGCTTTGACTGTTTTGCGTCACGATCTACATGGACCTTATTTTGAAAGGACAATACATTCTCAAAGAATGTCCAGGAGGAAATAAAAATACGATCCTGCCTGGCTCTTGTCTGCAGAACGAGCCATCTGAGTGAAATTATTTTCAGTCTCTTTAAAGTTTTATGGGCTGTTCTACGGAGCTGTGGTGGCGTAGCCTCTAGGGAGTTGTGATACTAACCCATCGCAACTCCACTGGTTCGAATCCGCCGGTGGCTCTGCAAGGGAGAGCCGAGCAGTCTCTTCCAATGCCATTTGCAGTTTCCTGAAAACCCACTGGAGGGTCAGCTGTGAGCTGAGCCTGTTTTGACTAGAAGACAGTGAGTTAGAGTTTTATAAATTATACTTTGAAACACGTTACATACTCCTTCATTTCCTTTGAGATGATTAGCCAATTTGACTGAAAAACAAAAATAAAGACTTTCCCCTGGACAGGCTTTCATAGGGGCATGGGAAACTCATAAAAATACCCAAAACATCCAGTGACTGCTGCAAACGTACTGCTTATTTTGTGGTGACGGTGGCGTCCAATATCTAATCTACTTCTCCACTTCCTGTGTTACGAAATCTTGGGCATAGTTTTTTGTTTTGTTTTG
>NW_006399970.1:4026529-4032581 GCF_000299155.1 Elephantulus edwardii
TTTTTTGTTTTGTTTTGAGTGTGTGTGTGTGTGTGTGTGTGTGTGTGTGTGTGTGTGTGTGTGTGTTTCCCCCCTACCTCCCCAACTTGCTGGGTTGCATTCTGATAAAGGAGCTCAGCCCTGGGCCGAAAGACGTAGCGAACACTGCCCTCTTTCGTCCACTCTGCGTTCCTGCGGCTTGAGAAGAGGGCGGCAGCCAGACAAGAGTTAAAACCGTGCTGAATAAACCGGAGTGTGTAATTCCACTTCAGTTTTCTCCTCTGCGTACCATTGGGGTTCCTGCTGTGTGGAGCGTCTCTATGTTGCAGTCACAAACATTAGCAGAGGTCACCACTTTCAACCAGTATCCACTTAATGATGGCGTGTGTGTGTGTGTGTGTGTGTGTGTGTGTGTAAACAACCAACAGGGCAACAAACCCACCCAAGTGGGTATAAAAGGCAGAAGAGAGCCCCTATTGTTTGAACTTCCCTTGCTCTGCTTGGATTACCGGGGAGCTGAAGATAAAACTCCAGGCAGAAAGCACTGTGTCAGCAGTCGCAGTGCAAGATAGCCCTGCCATTCCGGGAACCACTCATTTGGAAGAGAAAGCTTTTGCCTTAGTAGCTGGAGAAAGTGTGAGATAATTTGGTGATGGTGTTGTCATAGGTGTGCTGTTGGAATTATGAAGGGTCTTTGTGAACCAAATACATTGCCATAATTGTGGAGTCAGACAAAACGATAGTAGTAAGAAAAAGGCATTTATTTATATTTATGGCGTCACATATTTTTTAATTGTCATAACTAGGAATTAAAAATTAATACCAAGTCCTTTGGTTTTGGACTGCATGGCCAACTCCTTCCTTGCTGTGTAAGTGCAGATGCGTGCATTTGCACGCAGATTGAAGGAGCAGAGGGAAGGGGAAATGGTTTAAAGATACAGTTTAGAGTCTTATTGGCTTTATGTCCAAGTGCAAATTATTTGACATGCTTTGAAAGCTTGGGAAGTAATGTTTGCAGAGGACTCAACCCACCAGCAAATCATCCAGTTGCTCAGGCATCTGCTGGGCACCCACACAGGGATCAGGACTCCCCAGGCAGCAGGAGAAGCAGTGCTACGATTGAAACCCAGAAACCAACCTTGTTCGCACTCACAACGACCAGTGTGGTGCTGAGTAGAACCTCCCCACAGGGTGTTCTAGTAACCTTTATGGAAGCAGAGCGCCACAGTGCGGCTGGTGGGCTTGAACTGCTAACCTTCTGGTTAGCAGCTGAGAACTTGGCCACTGTGTTACCAGGGCTCCTTCCATATGGTTGGAAAGGAAAGGATTAACCACTGGTTCCAGTTTAGGAAATTACAGTTTCAATTATGCATCCTATAACCTTGTTCTACCCTTAGCCCCTTAGTGGTGTTGTATAAGAGTTTCCAAGGATTTCATTTTACTAAATCTATTCATTTTACTAAATTGGGCAAATCTGCAGTCAAAGACCTCTTTAAAGTGGTAAAGAGCAAGGGTGGCAGTTTAAAGACTAAGGTGCACCTGGTCCACATCCAAACCATAATATTTTCAATGGCTTCCTGTGCATCTGAGAATTGGACAATGAATAAGGAAGAAAAAAAAATGAAAATCAATGCCTTGGAAAAGGGTAATATCCATGGACTGCCCAAAGAATAAACAAATACACCTTGGAGAAAGTACAATCAGAGTGCTCTGTAGGGTCAAGGATGGTGCAATTCATCTCACTTACTTTGGACATGTTATCAGGAGGGGCCAGATCTTACAAAAAGACATCATATTGGAAAAAAATGGAGTGTCAGCAAAAGAGAGAAAGATCCTCAACAAGATGACAGCATGAATTGGCAGAGTATTTACAGCCATAGAATTAAGCAGGTGGAGATCATGAGGTTGAAGTAAGACTGGGTGCTCAAAAGCACCCTAATCCACAGGCTTTGTTGTGTCCACACAATTGTAAGAGTTAATTCCACCCCCACCCTGAAGTCCCTACAGTGGCTACATGTCTTAGTCAACTTGATGGCACCTAACAACAATTGATTTATATATATCAATATTGTGGAATAATAACATCTATAATATACTATATTTTATATTGACTCTATAAGCAGTAGATCTGAACCTTGCTCAAGCCTGTGCCATGCCCATCATCTCTGGTATACTTGAGCTTATTGATAAAGTCATTGTGTTCATTCATCTCATTGAAGCTCTTCCTCTCTTTTGCTGACCCTCTGCCTTTCCAAGAATCATATCATTTTTCAAGGACAGGCCCCTTCTAACCATATGCTCAAAGTATGTGAGATGAAGTCTCATCACATGCTTGCCTCTAAGGACCACTTTAGTTGCACTTTCTCCAAGACACATTTGTTTGTTCTTTTGGCTGTCTATGAGACATTTAGTACTCTTTTCCAACACCATGAATCAAGGGAGTTAATTTTTCTTCTGACATCGTTATGTGTTGTCTAACTTTGAGAAGCAAAGCAAGTAATTGAAAAGGAATGGCTTGCATCTAATGCCTCTCCATCTTGAAACGGGCGTGGTTACTCTTCAGCACTCTGAAGGGTCCTTAGCAGCAGATTTTTGATTTCTTGACTGCTGGTTGTTGTTGTTGTTAAGTGCTGTTGAGTCTTAGAAGACTCATAATCATCCGATGAACAAAAATCCTGGACACCTGTACAACTTTAATTGTTTCTCCACATTCATAGAGTTTCCGGAGGCAAGCTATTTTGGAAGTGGACACCACTCCTGCTTCCAAGCTTGTTTTAATCAGGGGCCTCCACCAAACACTGTCCACCATAGGTAACCATTATCACACTTGACACATCAGTGTCACAGTGTTTAGCATCACAGCGACCAAGAGTTACCTCTGTACAAAAATTTGACAGACCAATGCTATACCACTTAGACGAATATTTGACCAAAATCAATTGAAACCAGGCCTGAGTGCCACAGATTAAAATCACACACCTTTGGCTTGGTAGCATCACTTTCTACCCACCAGGCCAACAGAGCTCTCTATGTCTGCTGGTACATTTGACATTTAATGTTTTTTGCATACTTATCATGACATTATGCTTATCAGGTTGTTAAAACATGACCATTACTTATTTCCAAATTTTACCATCACTCCTAATCAAGCTCAATGTCCTGTAAGAATCTCTCCCACCACTCTCTCTGCCCCTCTCTCCCACCACTAATCAACTCTGGCCTCTATGTGCATGCTTGTTCTACATATCTCATGTAAGTAGAATCTTACAATATTTGTCCTTTTATGATTGACCTTTTTCATGAAGTATAATGTATCCAAGGTTTATCCCAGTTGTCTCATGTATCAATACTTAATTTCTCTTTAGGGTAGAGAAGTATTACATCATAGTAACAGATTTGGTTTGTCCGTTCATCTGATTACGGACATTTAGGCTGTTTCCATTGCTGGGTATTGTTAATGATGACACCGTGACGTGACTGCCGACTGACTGCAGCTTTGTGTCCTTTATCCCAGGAGCATTCTGGGAGCAGACATTCTGCCCTGCTTTGCCCCTCAGGGACCTTAAACTTCTCAGACCATGTGTTTTGATTGGCGTTTGGGCAAACATTGATAGATAAAGTCATAATCAGCACAAATGGAACAGTTAGGGAATGGGTCCCAGGGAACTCTTTCCTTTCTTGTTACTCTTTGAAAAACCCCACAGAGATGCTACTGCAAAGCCCTATCTCATCAAACCGGGGAAATTCCTTTCACAAAAGGAATGCTGGGACTCTTTCAATCTGTGGTATCTGCTCACCAACAAGAGACCCCTGAATTATCAAGGATGGAGTATATTTAAGAGGGAAAAAATACCCACCAACAGGACAAAGTCAGGAAACAGATCGATTTTGTTGTTTTCTCTGTGCTAAGCGCCTTTGATGGAATATTTGCATTAGCTTATACTTATGTGTCTAGAATCAGCAGGATAAAAGTGGGGATTTTCAGCCGGCAGGCAGGCAGGGGGGCAGGCAGAATGCTCTGCCTGTGTAAGGCCTTGTGACTTGATTGCATTGAACTCCACAGGGACCTGGTTCAGAGGCTGTTTTAGGTGCTGGGACCAGTGCCAGCTCACAGAGATTCAGTCTACGTGCCAAAGAACCAGACCGTGCCTGGGCCAGCACCATCCTCATCACTGTTGTTGTGTCCAAGCCCGTTGCTAAGCCATTGTGCTTAGCATGTTGAAATGCTTTGAAAATACAGACACTGAAAGATTTAATTCTGAAAAATAATTATCCTCTGAGGATGACTGTTGTTGTTAGGTGCTGTCAAGTAGGGTCCAATGCAAAGCGACCCTTTCTACAACTCCCTACCTGGTCTGTGCCATTCCCATAGGAATTGCTATATTCCCATTGCTATATTTGAGTCAGAAGTGGATCACTTAATAAACAGGTATGTGTGGGATCCACTGTGTTGAGTGGTCCAGTATGAACCATTTGTCCCACCCAAAGACTTGATAGTTAGCCTATTATGTGCCTTTGAATCTGAATTGACTCATAGCTGACACTCCAATGGGTTTTCAGAGGCTTTTAATTGCACAGAAGGAGATACTCCATCTTTTTCTGGTGAAACAGCTAGTGGATTTAAACCATGTGCCTTTGGGCTGTCAGCACAACACCTTACCACTAGGCCACCAGAGCTTCCTACATCTAGGTGGTGGTTGTTGTTGCTGGTAAGTGCCATCGAGTTGTAGACAAATGTAGACAATGTGCATTTGCTTGAAAAGGTAAGAGATGCCTTTCTTATAGCGTCTTTGTAAGTTTCTCTACTTGAAGTGTTGGTGAAACACTAAATACTAATTTCTTGTAAGTGTCTTGCATGTCCTAATGCCCTCTGTCCAGAAAGAAATAGTTGATGATTTGTTGATGGACTCTTGGTCAAAAGTCTTCCTCATGGGTGAGATTACTGACAGTAGAGATGAGGGGGAAAGTCAGTTAACACAGTTAGCTTATGAAGCTGATTGGAAACAGAAAGGAAAGGGATTATTTTCCCCATCATTTGACGAACAGGCTGGTGTTTGACAAACTGTCCCTGGAGATCCTTAGGTGAAGGGCAGACATTGTGATTGAAGACTTATCTCGCTCCTTTTCATGCGCAGACTTTGCCTCTGACCACAGTTTGAACACATTTCAATCAGCAGCAGTCCCAGCAGGGCACGGCTGCCACATGCTTGCTAACAGTATCCCAAACGCGGCATCCCAGGGGCTCATCCCTCAAAAGCAGTCGTAGGCCAGCGAGTTACCGTATTTCCCCTGATACTGCCTCCTTCCGCACTGAATCAACAGGGTTGGATCCCCACCCCAAACAGGCACTGCTTCCTGCCCACACTTGTGGACCGTGCTTTCTAGGTGAAAAGCAATAACGGGAAAACAGGCTCCCAGTAAGTGCAACGATTGTTTAGTTGGCTTTTTCTTGAGAATATGGAATCTGACAAACCCGCTGATTTAGAGCTAGCCTAGGCATCCTTCCGAGCCCTGAGGTCCCGGTGCTCAGGAGGCCTTTTCCGCGGATCCACTGAGCCGCTGTAGAACTGAATAAATAAATGGAAAGCACAAAGCTGCTAGTGTCTGTGGGAGACAGTAAGGTGGGAGCCCGCAGTGCGCCATGCGCGCTGCCTCTCTCGAACCTTCAGAAGCCAGAGCTGCCCATCTGAGAAAACACATTCTCTCCTTTGACTTTGAGCTTAAGTCAACAAAGAGAGAGTGAGAGAGTGTGGGAAACACAGTCACTAATAGAGGAGGCCCAGTGACTTTTTTTTTTAATCTAAAGGAAGTTTTTTGGAGGGTATTCTTGGCTTTTTTTTGTAAAATCATCCCTCTGGCAGCAGCTTTGGCTGGGAGACCTGGTGTGGAGTGAGGTAGTACGCTCCTAGGAAGGGAATGGTAGGTTGTGTTACAGTTGCTTGAGGAGAAATGGTGAGTGTTCTCTGAGAGCTATCTATTATCATTGATGGATTAAAAAAAAAATCTATAAAAAGTCAGCCCACAGTATAATTTAAAAAGAAAAAAGGAAGAAGGAAGGAAAGAAGGGAGGGAG
>NW_006399970.1:4032681-4039248 GCF_000299155.1 Elephantulus edwardii
AAGGAAGGAAGGAAGGAAGGGGAACCCAGGGGGAAAAAAACACCTCTAAAACAAAAAACCTCAAACAAACAACAACAAAAACCACATCAGCCCCAGGTGGAGGGAGTACAGGGTTCGTTCTGCAGAAGCAGAATCCAGGTCCCAGGCTTTCTGTGGAATGGACACACTACTTGCTCAGGAATGAGTGCATTTTATAACTATGGAGCACTTTGTGAATGGCAGTCGCTCTGCTGATGCATTTCCAACTACTGGCTCAGCCTGGATACTGTTGTTGAGTTCGAGTTAGAACAAACCCAGAGTTGACCCATCAGTCAGTGAGTTTTCAGAGGCAGTTAATCTCACAGGAGATTGCCCATCCTTCTGCCAAACAGCTGGTGGATTTGAACTGCGTGCTTTTGGGACTGCAGATCAGCTTCTTATTGGTAGGCCACCAAAGCTCCCTAAGAGTGGATAGAAAGCACAAAAGAGGACATGACAAGCCCCTTATAGTTATGCAAGACCATGTGTTCATTTGTAGACAGTTCATTAAGAGGAATGGAGAGGCTGATAAAATTCACAACATAGTTTCTATCCCCACAGAAGCAAAACACCTAGCCAGTTGCCATTAAGCCATGAGCAGCTCATGTGTATCTGGGTGTTTGGAAGATTACCAGGCCTTTCTCCTGAGGCATCTTAGGTGAACTCAGAACTCCAACTCTTCTGGTTAATAGCCAAGTGCTAATCGTTTACACCACTCATTGCTGCTAAGAGCCATTGGGTTGACCATGACTCAGTTATTCCATGAACAACATATCCACACCTTGCTCTAACCTGCACTATTCAGAGATTCCGAAAGAGGCTGATATGAAATCACTGAAGAGAAACAGAAGATCTCCCATGCGTGGACATTCATTTTTCATGGCTCTATAAAATCCTCTTCTCTCTTCATCAGGCAAAAAACTCTGTGAAATGGGTGGGGAGGAATCTCATTCAATTGGCAGATCCCTATCAGTGGTACTGTCTTGACTCTCATTATTTTGGCCTGCTTTGCTTGGGTTCAAGAAGCTGGTCAGGGGAAGTTGATCCATTGCAGTTTGGGAGGTCAGGGTGCTGGCATCTGGGGCTATCTCCCTCACTTATCAATCATTAGACCTGTCACCAGCTACTGACATCTGAGGCTAAAAGGAGGGAGGCTAAGGCATAATAAAATGCACAAGCCAGTAAACCCCTGTGTGGTGATTGGTCATGCTCGTCTGCATCCTGCCTGCTTTTATCCCATTTTATCACCAACCTCATGGCAGTTTCCACCCACAGAGCTCATCCCAGACAAAGGCGCGTTAGTTCTGGAGACTAGCATTGCCCTTCTTGTAGCCTCTCCCCTCTCCTAAGGCACCTTTTGTGCCCTAGCCCATAGGAAGTTGCACTGCTAATCCAGAGGCCCTGCCTGTCTGGTGGTTCGAATCCACGAGCAACTACAGGGAAGAAAGATTGACAATCGTCTTCCAGGAGCTTTACAGTATCTTAAAAAAAACCATTGGAGGATCTGATATGAGTTAGCAACAGTGAGTTAGAAAAGGAATGAATGATTCTTTTTCTTTCTAATTTCTTGCAATTCTTTGTGTGTGGGGGGGGGCGCGTGTGTGCGTGTGTGTGTGTGTAATTTTATGCTGTTTTACCTATAGATTTTGTATACATTGTCCCTCACGAGTTCCCTCCACCTTGCCAACCCACCCCTCTCTGCCGCCAAATCGAGTGACTCCATGATTACCTCCCTCCACCCATCCCCACCCACCCCTCTGCTTCTCCCTCCCCACCTTAGATCCTCATACATGTTTTACTAGTTACTTATTTCTACAATAATCGTCTTATACAGTATTTGTCCTTATGAGACTACTTAGTTCACTTGGCATAATACTCTCCAGTTTCTCTCAAGTTAGGTAATCATTTACAAAATCATTGCTCTTACGTGCCACGTAGTATCACATCATGTGAATGTACCATGATTTCTCAATCTGTTCAATTGTAGTTGGACATTTGGGATGTTTTCATGTTGTTGCGATGGTGAATAATGCTACTATCTCTTAAGCAAGAAAACTGAGGGAATAACAATGATAATGGAGAAAATACCAACAAAAGAAATTAGAATTGAACATGCAAATATCTTTGGCTGGTTGACCTGGTCTGGCAAGAGGTGAATGCTAGTTCTCAGGAAGGAAACTGATCATTGTGTTAGAGCTACTGGAGAGTCGATGACGAGCATTCATGGTGCCAGTGTCAAGCCTGTTCATTCCTGCCCCAGGTGGAGGGAGAACAGGGTATATCAGCCAGGCCCCAGTCTTTCTGTGGATTGTACCCATTCCTAGAACAGAGTGGTGCTTCTCAGTTCAGAGCCTTCCTTCCAGGCAGAGGGGAAACCATGTAGTATCAGCTGCTGTGGCCCATGGAGCACCGTCACTTAGTGCCCAGGAACTCTTTATAGGGTGGGTCTTTCCCTGGTTAACCCCAGATGTGATACTTAGCAGAAAGTCGCCGTTTTGGTCCTGGCTTTGTCATGCTTGAGCAAAACACAGAGAGGAGGAAGATGAAGCTAGAAAAGGCTAAGTGGCCTACTTCAGCCAGGTAGAAGAGACGACAAATGCAAAGGTCCTGAGGTATAGATACGCCTGAGCAGAGCCTAAGAACAAGAGCCCTCATAACAGATCTTTGCATGTCAGTTTTCTTACCTCTGTTCAGGTTCCTTTAGGGAGGGTTGGTTTTGTTTGTTCATTTTAAAAGTATCTTTATCACCTCTCTATGATAAGGGAGCTCAGGTGGGATCCTCTGTAGGGCGTTGTGCCATAAATCCAAAGGCCACGCCTCCCTGACTGTCTGAATCCACCAATGGCTCCTCTGGAGAAAGGTGAGCAATTCCCGTCCTCTAATTCCCACCCTGCACCTCTGGATGGGTCTTACAACTTTTACAACTTTAGAAAACCTCTGGAGGGTCAGCTATGAGTTGGTTCTGACTAAATAGCAATGAGAAAGATCAGTCACATTGGGATCTCCAACTCATTATTCTTAGTTTCTGGTTTGTTTTTTTTTCCTAGTTAATTTTTTTAAAAAAATTGTGATGTGGTGAAAGTTTACAGAGTAAATTTTTCATTGAACAATCCATGCACATTTTCATTGGTGACATTGATTGCAATTCCTATAATATAACAGCCCTTTTCCCACAGCCATTCCCATAATGTCAAACCCTCATTGGGGGTTACTGTTTCCTTTTGTCTTTTTCATCTTTCTCCTGCTGCCTTTTGAGCTTTTCCCTGGGGTGGGGGGGAAGGGTCCCCTGGGCCCCAGATGGTTCTAGGGAATGCGTATCTCCTTGATGTCTGTGTTCACCTTTTTGTTGTTGGCAGGTACTGTGGAGTTGAGTACAACTCATAGTGACTTTAGGAACAATAGACTGTTTGCCCTCTCCTGTGCCAACCTCACAATTTCTGACATACTTGAGCCCATTGCTGCAGTCACTGTGTCAATCCACTTGGTTGAGGATCTTCCTCTCCTTTGCCTTCTACCTTTCTCATATGATGGTCCTTTCCAAGGAATAGCCTCTCCTCGCAACATGCCCCAAATATGGGAGATGAAGCTTGAACATTGTTGCCTCCAAGGAGAACTCTGGTTGCACCTTCTCCAAGACTTACCTGTTTGTTCTTTTGGCCATTTATGAGGTATTCGTACTCTTCTCCAATACTACATTTCAAAGACATCAAGTATTCTTCTGCTATCCTTATTCATCGTCCAGCTCTCAGATGCATAGCAAGTGATTGAAAATACCATGACCTGAATCAGTCACACCTTAGTTCTCGGATGGACGTTGTTACTCCTCAATAACTTGGAGAGGTCCCTGACTGCAGTCTTCACCACAGCAATATGTCTCCTGATCTCTTGAATGCTGGTACCAAACATTGATTGTGGATTCAAATAAGATGAAATCATTGACAGCTTTAGTCTTTTCTCCATTTATCATGGTGTTGCCTATCAGTCTGTTGGGCAGATTTTTGTTTTCTTGATGTTGAGATGAAATCAATATTGAAGGCTGGAGTGTTTAACTTTCTGTAGCAAATGCTTCAAGTCTTCTTCATTTTCAGCAAAAACATTTTTCATCTACATAACAAAGGTTATCAGTTTTTCTCTAATCCTGATACCACATTCCTCTTCATAGAGTTCAGCTTCTTGAATAGTTGGCTTAGCATACAGATTAAATAGGTATGGAGAAAGGATACAACCCTGATACTCATACCTTTCCTATTCTTCTATTTCCTATTGTGAGAACACAGCAAGGGAACACTGCATGGTTTAAAATTAGGGAAGTTTGTCTATTGTTGGTTGAGAGGTCAACAAAGGGGTGAGTGAATGGGTGACTAAGTGCCATTGTCTCAGGGGTTCTGCCAGCCTCTATCAGCGAAAGCATAGCTTATTGATCCTTCCTTTGTTTAGTTGACTTTCTTGAGAACACTAATCTTGCTCAGAAGAATCTTCTTTGTTTCCTTGTTAATACCTTTTGTAGTCAGGTGTCATTGAGTTGACTATGACTCATAGAGACCCTACGAACAACAAGTTAGAACTTCTTAGGTCTTCCACCATAGTCTTGCCCATGACAGTCTCTGTACCAATCCATCTCCTTGAAGGTTCCTCTCTTTCTCAGACTTTCTATCTTTTCCATCATTATGTCTTTTCCTAAGGATTGGTTGATTCTTCTTGAAAACATGTCCTAAGTATGTGAGATGAAGTTTCACTATCCTTGCCTCAAAGGAGCTCTTCTTCCAAGACAGACTTGCTTGTGCTTTTGGAAGTCCATGAGCTATTTAGTACTGCTCTCCACCACCACAATTCAAAGTCATTGATCTTCTTTCAGTCTTCCTTATTCATTGTCCAACTTTCAGGTACATATTACCTAGCTAGCTGCAAAGTACTTCCATGAAGATGAGGACTTTGATGATTTTATTCAACCCTAGGATTCTCAACACCTACAACAGTGACTGATAAATTCAAATCCCTTTATCTGAAGCCTGGGGCAGGGGGCACGCATTTTGGAAATTCAGAACATTACAGACTTTAAAAAAAAGCACATGGTGTATTCCCCTTCCTTTGGACTATACCCCAAGAATCTTGGAAATCTTACCAATTCATTTGCAGAACTGCAGTGAAGAAGGCACAATCCATGCATATTCACTTAAGGAAGATGACTAAGAACTTCCCGCCAAATGAGCTTTCTACTAACATGGACAAGAGATTGTGGGCCTATATTCAACTGGTGTGGTTTTAATGCTTTCATGAACAGTCCTCATTACTTGCCTCCCCTGTGTCTGATGCTGAGGCAGGGATTGCTCTACAGCAATTCAAAGAACAGATATAATCCCTTCCAGCACAGACCTGCAGAGACAACAGGTGGCTAAACAATTCATCACCACTGTGCCTCCAATGAGATGCCTTTGCCGAAGGAGAGGGGATCTGAAGTTCTCAACATCATCATTAAGTTCCCCTCTGTATGGATCTATCTCTGTTCTGAGCAAAGGTGGTCAAGAACTTTCCAAGACTGAAATGAAAAGTTATTCCTTTATGTGATATTGACTCAGAGGGGAAAGGAAGAGAAGCAGCTGGGTATAGATTGACTAGGCAGGTTCAATCAATACAGTCAAAGACCTGAAACCTGTCTTCCCTTGCCCTCAGTTTCTTCAGAGTGATTCTCCCACATGGCAAATGGTCCCTGTGGTTGTTGTTATGTGCCATCGAGTCAGAACTGACCCATAGCTGACTCTCCAGTGGGTTTTCAGAGGCAGTAAATAGCACAATAAGAGATTGCCCATCCTTCTCCTAGGTGGTGGATTCAAACCTTGTGCCTTTAGGATTGCAGTATAGTTTCTTGCCATTAGGCAGCCAGAGCTCCCTAAGGGGTCACTAAAATCCATCAAAAGTGCTGGCACGCCCAGTTAGCGACATTTAAGGGAGGAGGCTGACTCTCTGATTCCATAGTACCAAAGTTATCTACCTCTTGAGATACAAGGTTGCTGGCATTTAATGGTGGGATTTCCAGAAGTCTTTCTCCTTCTCTCCCTCCCTGAAAACCTGCTGGACGGTCAGCTATGAGTCAGTTCTGATTTGATGGTATACCTGACAACAGCAATAATTAATTAACAACTGTTGGCCAAGTAGCAAGAAGCTGCACTGCAATCCCAAAGGCGCACAGGCCAAGTTCGTGAGCCGCTCCACGGGAGAAGGATGGGCAATCTCCTATGTACTTCACTGCCTCTGAAAACCTGCAGGGGGGTCAGCTATGGGCTGATCCCTCTTGATGACACACAACAACAACAACAACAACAGACAACCGTGTATGGAACTCTGAGTCAAATATTAAGGATATGTGGTCACAAGGAAGACAAATTCCTCATCTTCAGAACCCATAAGAATCCCATTAGATTTCCTAAGTATGGGTAATACTGGTGGTAAAGAGTTATGCTGCCAAACCAAAGACAAATGATTTGAATACACTAGCTTCTCCACGACAGAAAGACTCTCCTCCTGTGCATTTATGTGTGTGTGTGTGTGTGT
>NW_006399970.1:4045910-4070200 GCF_000299155.1 Elephantulus edwardii
GCAGGTGGCTGGCTGCTGCTCTTCCCGGGTCTCTTCCGGGTCCCTCTCACGGGGTTCCCAGGTCTGGCGGCGACGTTCCCCCATCTGGCGGCGGCGTTCCCCCGGTCTGGCGGGCGGCGGCGTGCATTCCCCAGGCGTTCCCCTGGCTGGGGGCCTCGCCCTCGCCCTACGTCGCCCTCGCGCTCCATCGCTGATGTCAATAAATTGAGTTGTTTTTGGAAGTATTTGAAATGTAGTTTGAATTCAGGTAGGTTGATATTTTTGATGATTGGGTTTTTCCTCAAGTAAATATTATGAGAATTATCATAAATGAAACCCTTGCTTATTGAGGACAAATACAGTAAAGATAAGTAGATGCAGAAAACCTCAATAAATATTTATTCATATTTAACTCTCTCAGCAGGTGTTTGTTGAGCATCTACTATGTGACGGCCACATAGTTCATCACCAGAAGCACAGCAGGCTTCTTCATCAGATAAGATTCCTGTTCTCATGACCCTTGATATTCTGGTAGAAGATGACACTTATTTATTACAATAAAATAGATAATTTCTGAATAAATGTCATACGGGGAAAATGGAATATGGTGAAGAAATTATAGAATTGAGTGACCAAAGAGGGGGACCCCAAGCAAAGGAACAATGGGTGGAGGCTGTGTTGTGGTTTATGTGCTGTCAAGTTGGAACCCACTCATAGCTGACTTTTCAGCAGGTTTTCAGAGGCTGTAAATCACACAGGAGGAGATTGTCCATCTTTCTCCCATGAAGCAGCTGGAGGATTCGAACTGCCGTTGGGTGGGTAACACAACCTCCTGCTCCCTCGCTGGGCCACCAGAGCATCCTGAGTGGAGACGGAGGGGTCAGCCGTTTGAGGTCTGAGAGACATATTGTTAACTAGTGTGAACTTTTCCAGTGTTTTTTTTCTCTCCAAACATCCAGCTGTTTTTCATCTGGTCTCAGAGGAAAATGACGTAGAGAAAACTGTACTTTGCCAAAGATTTATAATTTAATGTTTCTGGTTATAGAGCCAGTTCTACCACTAGGAAAAAAAAATACTTTTAACTCTTTAGTTCCTCTTGCTCTTCGGAATTTAATAGCTCCTTATAGAGGGGATTCAAACGAATTTTGGCTCTTCTATGGAAATGGAGACGGTGATTTATATTAGTAGGAACATAACACAAAAGCCGCAGGAAATGAGCCTTCTCTAGACTTGGCATCTGCCAGGCCCTTCTCAATGTGTTGTGTCCACTGATGGTCCGAGGAGAGGACTGGGCCATGTCCAGAAGCATGTGACCACTCTTTCTAAAGATAAAGCCGAAGGGTGGCCTCAGATATATCAAAATTTATTAAAAAGAAGACACCTCAATCTCTACTGAGACCGTAACAAGGGAATGATTCGGCCAAGCAGATGGTGGTGCTGTGTGTACCCGGGGCACAGTCCTGATTTTGTGTACTTTAATTGTTTTCGCCATAAGTCATTTATTTACTAAATATGCAAAGAGTTTTGATTTTTTAAATTACATGCTTCTTTTCTTTTCTTTTCTTTTTTTTTCTTCCTTCCTCCTTCCTTTTTTTCTCAAATGTTTTCAAGACCTTCTTTGCCATCTAAAGGCTCTCTGGATGAGTGAAGAAGGCTCAGTGCCGTTGAATAGTAGTGTTGGCGAAGAGTATTGGAAGGGCTGCCAAAAGAATAAACAGATTTGCTGTGGAGGAAGAGCAACTCTGAGCAGTCCTTAGAGACAAGGATGGTGAAACTTCATCTCACACGCTTTGGACAAGTTGTCAGGAGGGGCCAGACCTTGGAAAAAGACAACATGCTGAGAAAATGTAAAAGTCAGCGAAAGCGAGAAAGACCCACAGGAAATTGTTTACACAGTGACTGACTATAACAATGGGAGATTGTAAGGTGGGGCAGAGTTCAGTCTATTTTTCATAGGGTTGCTATGAGTCTTGGTTGACCCACAACAGACAGAAGGAAGGATTTTAAGGTATGTTAACTTTACAAGAGGATATCTTTGACATGTTGTTGTTATGTGGCGTCGAGTAGTTTGCGACTCATAGTGACCCTATGTACAACAGCCCTAAACCCTGCTCTATCCTGTGCCAATCGCATTGCCCCCGACACACCCATCCCGAGTACCCCAGTCACTGAATCAATCCACCTCCTGCGCTGTCCCCCTACTCTACCCAGCATGATGTCCCTCTCTAAAGACCTGTCTCTCCTTACAACACATCCAAAGTATGTCAGACAAAGCCCCAGAATCCTTGCCTCCAAGGAGCAGCCTGGTTTAATCCTCTCTACGATGAATCTGTTTGTTTTCTTGACAGTCCATGGTACATTCAATACGCTTCTCCAGCACCACAGCTCAAAGGCGTCAACTCTCCTTCTATCCTCCCTAGTCATTGTCCAACTCTCTGATGCATAACAAGTGATTGCAAAAACCATGGCCTGTATCAGGTGGACCTTAGTCTCCAGAGAGACACTGTTGCTCTTGAATATTTTGGAGAAGTCCCTAACCACAGACTTTCCCATCGCAATACATTTTTTGATTTCCTGGCTACTGGTGCCAAGAGTGTTGACCGTGGAGCCGAGCAAACTGAAGCTGTGAACAATCTCAATCTCTTCGCCATCCATCCTGATGCTACCGATTGGTCCAGTGGTGAGAATTTTTGTCTTCTTAACATTGAGCCTCAGTCCATATTGAAGGCTGCAGTCTGTGACCCTCTGCAGCAAGTGCATGAGGTCCTCCTCAGTTTCGGTGAGCAAGGTTGTGTCGTCTGCATAACGCAGATTGTTGATAGATCGTCCACCAAACCTAACGCCACGCTTCTCCTCATAGAGCCCAGTCTCTCAGATAATCTGCTCTGCATACAGGTTCAAAAGGTATGGAGATAGGACACATCCCTGGCGTACACCCTTCCCAATTTTGAACCATGCAGTGTTGCCCTGCTCTGTTCTGACGACTGCCTCTTGGTCCAAGTATAGGTTTCACATTAGCACGATTAAATGTTCTGGGATTCTCATTCTTCTCAGAGTCAGCCACAGTTTGTTATGATCCACGCAGTCAAATGCCTTTGCATAATCAATGAAACACAGATAGACATTCTTCTGGTATTCTCTGCTTTCAGCTAAGATCCATCTAACATCAGCTACAATATCCCTAGTACCACGACCCCTTCTAAACCCAGCCTGGACTTCTGGCAGTTCTCTGCTGATGTACTGTTCCAGTCGTTTTTGGATAATCTTCAGTAGAACTTTGCTTGCATGTGAAATCAATGATATTGTTCTGTAGTTTCCACACTCAGTTGGGTCGCCCTTCTTTGGGATGGGAACAAATATTGACCTCTTCCAGTCAGTTGGCCAAGTGGTTGTTCTCCAGATTTCTTGGCACAACTTGGTGAGCACATCCATGGCAGCATCTGTTAGCTGAAATATGTGAATTTGTATACCATCTATTCCTGGGGCCTTATTTTTTGCTATTTCCTTCAAAGCAGCTGAATTTCTGCCTTCATCACCATAGGCTCTGGCTCAAATGCTATTTCATTAAATTCTTCTGTATCTGCCAATTCCTTTCAGTACAATGACTCAGTATATTCCTTCCATCTTCTTTTGATACCTCCTGGATCTTTTAACATTCTGACTAAAGCATCCTTGATTGTAGCAACTCGAGGTTTGAATTTGCTCTTCAGTTCCTTGAGCTTTAGAAATGCTGAACGAATTCGGCCCTTTTGATTTTCCAACTCTAGCTCCTCGCACATTTCATTGCAATATTTTGCTTTGTCATTTCGTGCTGCCTTTTGGACTCTTCTGTTCAGCTCTTTAGTGTCTTGGATTCTTCCTTGTGCTTTGGCTTCTCTACGTTCTAGTGCAATCTTCAGAGTTTCTTCTGACATCCATTTTGGTCTTTTCTTCCTCTTCTGTCTTTGTAATGATCGCCTGAACTCTTCCTGGATGATACATTTAACATCCTCCCACAACTCATCTGGTCTTCCCTCATTACTGTTCAAGGCCTCAGTGGAAAAGATTTTATTCAACAGTTAGAGAACATGCCCCTTGACTTTATTGATGGAGATGTAGCACTATCTCCAAGTAATGAGGCTTTTAAAAATTGTTGTTATGAGCCATTGAGTTTCTTGTGACTCATAGTGATCGTATGTACAATAGCCGGGAAACCTGCTCTATCCTGTGCCAACTTTACTGTCTCTGACACACCTACCCTCATTTCCCTAATCACTGAATCAATCCATCTCATCGATGGTCTTACGTTCTTCCTCCATCCCTCCACCTTTCCAAGCATGATATCCTTCTCCAAGGACCATCCCTCCTTAGAATATGCTCAAAGTATGTTAGACAAAACCTCAGAACCCTTACCTCCAAAGAGTAGGTTGGTTTCACCCTCTTTAGGATGAACCCGTTTGTTCTGATGGCTGTCCATGGTGTATATTCAACACTCTTCTTCAGTACCAGAACTCAAAGGTATCAATACTCTTTCTATCATTTCTAGTCATTGGCGGTTCCATTAGAGAAGATATTATCCACACCCCTACTACAAAAGCAACATATAAAAAAAGTACCCCAAATACCAACTGAATAACACCACCACAAAATATAAAACAACAAAAACTACTACTAAAATGTTCAGATAAGGATGCCGACAACCTCATCATCTGGTTGAAAAATGTTTCATTTGCTCATATTATCTTCTAGCATTTATAGCTCTCTGTATATTCAATATGTGCATACGTGCAGTAGTATAAACAGAATTTAAAAGTAACAAAACCACTTATTCAGCACTGTTATGTACTAGGCACCTGTTGTAGGCACCTTACATACATTGCTTGATTTAATTATCATCCTAACTCCCTGAAACCTGCATTATTATATTCAATTTTGTACACAGAGAAGGTATTTTCTGATCTCTGGTCTATAGCCTGACTTTGGTATTACCGTTGTTAGGTGTTGTTGAGTCAAGTATAACTGATAGCAACCCTGTGAACAGCTCTGAACACTGCCCTATCCAGTGCCATCCGCACAATCTCTGACACACTGGAGCTCATTGCTGTAGTCACTGTGCCAATCCACCTAGATGAGGGTCTTCCACTCCTTCACTATCCTTTCACCTCCTCAAACATGATATCCCTCTCCAAGGAATCACTTCTCCTAGCAACATGCCCAGAGCACGTGATATGATGCTCTATCATCTTTACCTCCAAGGAGCACTCTGCCTGCACCTTCTCCAAGATACAGCTTAATTTTAGATTATAACTTAATCCTTAAATGTTCCTTTTGCCTAGTTGTGTTTTATAAGCCACCAAGTAAGAAATGACTCATAACAGATCCTCCAGCAGGTTTCTAGAGGTACCAAATCACATGAATCCCAAGAAGCAGCTTATGGATTTGAACTGCATATCTTTGGGTCAGCAGTGCAACTCCTTACCCATGAGACCACCAGGATTATTTGCAATAATTAGGTAAAGTGCCTCATATACATGTGAAAATTGGGCAATAAATAAAGAAGACCAAAGAAAGAATTGATGCCTCTGTGTTTTTCCCCCTTTCTTTTTAAAATTTTTATTTTTAGTTTTAAAAATTTATTTATTGTTGCACATTTTCCTCCTTTAATTGCAATGCATCTCTTGCTCCAAATTGTCATACATATAATGCTTAATCATAGACTCCTTTCAGGCGATTCTTCTTGTCATTTCAGACAGTTCTACTGTAGTGTTCATTTTCTATGCACTCTTCACACAATGGAATATTATGCAACACTGAAAAACAATGAACTCATAAAACATTATACAAAATAGTTGAGCCTGGAAGCCATTATACAGAATGAAATATCTCAGTCACAAAAGGACAAATACTGCATAATAATGCTGTTATAAAAGAGGACTGACATGGGGGGTTGGGAGAGAATAAGAATTGATGCCTTTGAATCGGAATGTTGCCAAATAATATCAAAGAAATCTGTCTAGACAGAAGTGCAAACAGAATGCTCCTTAGGAACAAAGTCAATGAAACAGTTCTACATGCTTCGGGCATATTATTAGAAGGAGCCATAAGCTTGGTAAAGTGGAGGGTCGACGAAGAAGACAAAACCCTCAATGAGACAGAGTGATGCAGGACTGCAACAATGGGCTTGAGCATGGCAGGGATAATGGGGATGACGGGGTGGGGAAGGATTTTGCTTCTTGCACTTAAGGTCAGTATGAGTCATAGAGTCCTCTTGGCAGCTCCTGTCATGCGAGAACCCTCTGGAGGGTCAGCTGACTAGATGGACAGTTAACAGATTACAGATGGATTGATACAGCGATGGTAGCAGTGAGTTCAAGTGTGTCAGAGACTGTGAGGATGGCACAGGACAGGACAGGGTTCGGTTGGTCATAGGGTCTCTCTGAGTTGTACTCCACTCAATGGCACCTAACAATATGGTTTGTTAAATTTTTTTTTAAATCCCTTTGCACATCCAAAAACTTCTCCAACAGGGTAAAAAAAGGGAAGCCACAGACTGGGAAAAAATATTTGGCAATGACATATCTGATACGGAACTTATATCTAGAATTTACAGAATACTTGAGCACGGCAACAAGATAAACAACCCAATTGAAAAAAGGGCACAGGATATAAACGGACACTTCACCAAAGAAGACATTCAGATGGCCAATAAACACATGAAGAAATGTTCAAAATCCCTGGCTCTAAGAGAGATGTAAATCAAAACAACTATGAGATATCATCTAACCCAAGTAAGAATAGCAAAATTCAACAAAGCAGCAAAGAGAAAATGTTGGCAAGGTGGTGAAGAAACTGGAACCCTTATTCACTGTTGGTGGGAGTGTAAAATGGTGCAACCCCTGTGGAAGGCAGTATGGCGCTTTCTCAAAGAGTTGCAAATAGAAATACCATTTGACCCAGCAATTCTGCTACTGGGAATATACCCTAAAGAAACAAGAACTGCCACCCAAGCACATATATGCACACCCATGTTTATTGTGGCTTTGTTCACAATATCAAAGAGTTGGAAACAACCCAAGTGCTCATCAACAAATGAATGGATAGAGAAGGTGTGGTATATTCACACAAGGGAATACTATGCTGCATTGACAAACAAAGAATTCATGAAATATTGTACAAAATGGGTAACCATTTTGCTGAGTAAAATATCTTAGTCACAAAAGGACAAATACTGCATAGTGCCACTGTTGTAAAATGGGATTGACATCGGGATTGGGGGGTACCTAAGAAAAGAGAGGATAAATAATACATACTGCATTGAAGCAGATGAGGGTGAGAACTATTTAAAAGGAATATAGAATTAGGTATTATTTTCACTGCAAGATAACAGAAAAAATAAATGTACATTAAAGTGGACTGTGGACGGGGGGATTGTATAACAAAGAAAGAATTTTTTTTTCTTCAAAGAGAAAAATGAACTGGGGGAGGAGGGGTGGGCAGGGAGGAAAATGTGCAACAATGAATGAATGGGGAAAAATTAAATGGAAAGAATAGGCTGTAAAAATAAAATAAACACAAACTTAATGTTTCATTCTTTTAGAAATAATAAAAGTACAGTGTGCATGTTATTAGTTGTTATTTAGTTGACTCTAGGTTAACTTTGATACAATGGCATGGAATATTTTCTAGTTTTGTGTTATCCTCACAATTGCTATCATGTTCAAATTCATCCTTTACTGTGACAGTCCATCTCCCCAAGAGCTCCTATGTCCTCTTCTGCCATCTACTTCACCAAACAGGATGCCCTCTTCTAGCAAATGAAACCTCTGTATGAGCCAGTGAGTTGGACAATATAGTATGTAAGAGATATAGTATATCCTGAAGCAAATGCTTATAAGATTAAATTCTGCATATAGTTACAGAGTACAAAAATTCTTTTAGCATGCTGTGGTAGTTAAAATGTGGGGTTTTGAGGATAAGTGAGATTTAGAGTCACATTCTAATTTTCACTCTTGTTAACTGAGTAACTATGAGTAAGTTACTTATTTTATGGCTCCTCTGTTTGTCTGTAAAATGGAGTTTATAACCTAATTTTCATTAGATTGTTTTGAGAAGCACAACGCTTAAGCTTAAAGAACAATTGACTATTCTTATTTTTTGGTTTTGTTTATGTTAATATTAGAACTTTTCTTTTTTTTAGAAAAATCCTTTTATTTTCTGTTGGGTGTCTAAGTCTGTACACTGAATGAAAGGAGATTGCCTATTCGTCTTCTGAGGAGCCACTTGGATTTGAGACACAAGAGCCTTTGAGCTACCAGTACAGATCACTATGGTTTATGCCACCAAAGCTCTTAACCATAAACATTCTCTCTCCTTGTACCAAGTCAGAAATGACTCAGAGTTGCCCCTCCAGAGGGCTTGTGGAAGGCTGTAGGTCATATGGTAGACTATTGCCTGCATTGCTCCCTCAAAGCAACTGGAATATTCAAAATGACAGAGTGGTGTGGCCTTTGGATTAGCAGCACAAGTTCCTGGGGAAGAATTCCCTCCATGAAATTTACAGCCTTAGGAAACCCTATGGGACAGTTCTACTCTGTTTTCTAGGGTCATGGAAGAGCCCTGTCTGACTGGATACCACCCTCCCTCACCACAACAGAGTCCATCCATGATAACTTGTCATTGTGGTGGTGTTGTGTGGCTGTTGCTAAAGGATTTTTACTGTTGCGCAAGGACTTTATGAAGTGGACAAAAAAAATGTGTTGAAAATCATTGACATTTATAGGATTTACCGTCTCCATTTGCCCGTCACCAGGAAACAAATGGCTTTCCCCTGAGGGAGGAGAGGTGGGAGGAACTGGATATGGGCCATTTTGGGAACATGCTGGTTGATGTCTGTTTGTCTGGTACCATGTGGAAGCGTTTGGATGTCCTCCTTTTGACTTGAATTTCGTATTTTGAACATACAGTGTTGAAGTGCTAAGTTTTTCTTCTTTTTCTTTAGAATTCATTAAGTAGATTACTAAGAAAAGGAAAAAATCCAAACAAAAACACCACACAAGCTCTGAGTTCATGTAGTCCAGGGCTAAGTTTTAGACACTGTTTTATTTGGAAGGCCTGGCCCCCTTCATCCCACTTGGCTGAGTGCTGCCTCCTTGTCTCAGAGGTCTGTGGAACAGAAAACTCTGTTGTTGCTACAGCTGTCTTTTTGCCCTCGCTGACCCGTCCTCTATCTGTGCCTTCTTAGGTCACTCACCTCTGCTGAGAAATTTAAAATAGGATTTTTGGTGGGTTCCACAAGGAAAGAGGCATTTTAAAACTCTTGTGAGTGGAGGAAAAACCCCCATCTTTTTTCTGGGAGTCAGAGGCCAAAGTACACGCTGCCCTCCTCCACTGGTGGTTCATGAAATGCCTCAGCAACACAAATAAACGTCCATCTTAACCTTCTTCTTACTCCTGGAGCTCAGATCGTTTCTGTTTAATCACTTAGTGCTTGATTTCCAACACCATGTAAGCAAATCAAGAAAACTTGGACAAATGTGGGGGGTGGGGGGGGGAAGATAAAATAATTCTCCAAGGACAACACCTGCTATAGTTTAGTCCAAGACACACCTGTCACTGTTGAGCATATTGTCTTCCAGCCGCTCAAGGTTTACTGTTTGTTTGCTTGTTGTTTTTAAATACAAAGCAGAAGGAGTACGGCTTGCACAATTTCTGTACTGCTTCTTCTGTACTGGACATTGTGATATGCATTATTCAATGATTTGAGACATTGTAGATGTAAGTAAAATAACCTTGACTGAATTTCTACTTATTATAAGAGTAAAGCATCCTATTAAAATAAGGGGGCATGGGGAAAATCCCAGATACACATACATAAACACTAACAAATCTAAACTCATTGCTGTCATGTTATGTCCAACCCATAAATGAGTCTGCATTGGGTTTTTGAGGCTGTGGATCATATGAGAGGATGTTGTCCAGCTTTCTTCCCAGGAACCGTAGGTGGATTTGAACGGGCAGAAATGTATACTTGCTATTGATTGCACCACCAACCCATCCATAGTCATACTTCTCAGAGATAACTTCTATAATAATTTGGCATCTCTCTCTCTCTCTGTATTTAGATGACTTGCATGGGTCCATATTTGTTCCATGTCCAAGAAAGAGGATCCAGCAGAATGTGGAAATTACAGAACAATATTAATATCACATGCAAGCAAAATACAGGTGAACGTCATTCAAAACCAGTTAGAACAGCACATAGAGAACTTCCAGAAGTTCAAGCAGGATTTAGAAGAGGCTATGACACCGGGGATATCATTGCTGATGTCAGAAGGATCCTGACTCAAGTGTTGTTGTTATTGTTGTTATGTGCCGTCGAGTCGCTTGCGACTCATAGCGACCCTATCTACAACAGCCCTAAACCCTGCTCTATCCTGTGCCAATCGCACTGCTTCTGACACACCCACCCCAACTACCCCAGTCACTGAATCAATCCACCTCATAGAGGGCCTTCCTTTCCTGTGCTGTGCCTCCACCCTCCCAAGCATGATGTCTCTCTCCAAGGACCTGTCCCTCCTTACAACATGTCCAAAGTATGTCAGATGAAGCCCCAGAATCCTTGCCTCCAAGGAGCAGCCTGGTTTAACCCTCTCCAGGATGAATCTGTTTTCTTGGCAGTCCATGGTATATTCAATACTCTTCTCCAGCACTGCAGCTCAAAGGCATCAATTCTCCTTCTATCCTCCCTAGTCATTGTCCAACTCTCTGATGCATAACAAGTGATTGCAAAGACCATAGCCTGTATCAGACACACCGTAGTCTCCAGAGTGACACCATTTCTCTTCAGTACTTTGGAGAGGTCCCTAACAGCAGACTTTACCATTGTAATACTTTTTTGATTTCCTGGCTGCTGGTGCCAAGAGTGTTGATTGTGGAGCCAAGCAAACTAAAGTTGTTCACAATCTCAGTCTCTGCCCCATCCATCCTGATGCTGCCAGTTGGTTCAGTGGTGAGAATCTTTGTCTTCTTGACAGTGAGCCTCAATCCATACTGAAGGCTGCAGTCCTTGACCCTCTGCAGCAGGTGCTTCAGGTCCTCCTCACTTTCAGCAAGCAGGGTTGTGTTATCTGCATAATGCAGATTGTTAATAGATCTTCCACCAATCCTGATGCCACACTTCTCCTCATAGAGCCCAGCCTCTCGGATAATCTGTTCTGCATACAAGTTGAAAAGGTATGGAAACAGGATACATCCCTGGTGTACACCTTTCCCAATTTTGAACCATGCAGTGTTTCCCTGCTCTGTTCTGACAACTGCCTCTTGGTCCAAGTATAGGTTTCACATTAGAACGATCAAGTGTTCTGGGATTCCCATTCTTCTCAGAGTGAGCCAGTTTGTTATGATCCACACAGTCAAATGTCTTTGCATAATCAGTGAAACACAGATAGACATTCTTCTTGTATTCCCTGCTTTTAGCTAAGATCCATCTAACATCAGCAACAATATCCCTACTACCATGACCCCTTGTAAACCCAGCCTGGACTTCTGGCACTTCTCTGCTGATGTGCTGTTCCAGCCATTTTTGGATACTCTTCAGTAGAATCTTGCTTGCATGTGAAATAAATGATATTGTTCTATAGTTTCGACACTCTGATGGGTCACCCCTCTTTGGAATGGGAACAAATATAGATCTCTTCCAGTCAGTTGGCCAAGTGGTTGTTCTCCAGATTTCTTGGCACAACTTGGTGAGCACACCCAGGGCAGCATCTGTTAGCTGAAATACCTCAATTGGTATACCATATATTCCTGGGACCTTGTTTTTTGCTATTTCCTTCAAAGCAGCTTGAACAACTTCTTTCATCATCATAGGCTCTTGCTCATATATTATTTCATTAAATTCTTCTGTGTCTACCAAATCCTTTCCATACAGTGACTCAGTATATTCTTTCCATCTTCTTTTAATACTTCCTGGATCACTTAGTATTCTTCCTAAAGCATCCTTGATTATAGCAATTCGAGGTTTGAATTTGTTCTTCAGTTCCTTGAGCTCAATTACCAGAAAAATATCTGTTTATGCTTTATTGACTATGCAAATACATTCGACTGTGCAGATCATAACAAGTTATGACTAATACAAAGAAGAAAGGAAATCCAAGAGCATTTAATTATGCTCATCCAATACCTATACCCAGACCAGGACGCTGTTGTGCATACAGAACAAGGGAACACTATTGTTGTTATGAGCTGTTGAATTGCCTGTGACTCACAGCAAACATGGTTTAAAATTAAGAATGAAGTGTGTCAGGGTTGTACTCTCTCTCCATACCCATTCAATCTGTATGCTGAGCGAAGTATTTGAGTAGCTAGACACTATGTGGAGGACATCAAGATTAGAGGACATCAAATAAAAAAACCTTTGTTGTGCATGTGACACAAGCTTGCTTGCTAAAAGTGAGGAGTATTTGAAAGACTTATTGCAGAAGGTCAAAGAATACTGCCCTCAATATGGATTGGATCTCAACATCAAAGAAACAAAAATTTTTACCACTGCATCTGTAGGCAACATCATGATAGATGGACTAAAGACTGAGTTTTGTCAACGACCTCATCTTCCTTGGATCTACAATCAACACCCTTTGTATCAGCAGCTATGGAAAGTCTGCAGTTAGGGATCTCTCTAAATTTTACTGAAGAACAATTACATCAGTTTGAGGACTAAAGTGTGTCTGATTCAGGGCATGGTTTTCCAATCACTTGCTATACATCTAAGAGCTGGAAAACGAATAAGAATGATGAAAGAAGAAATGATGCCTTTGAGCTGTGGTGTTGGAGAAGAGGACTGGACATCCCTGTCAGCCAAAACAAATATGTCCTGGAGAAAGTGCAGCCAGAGTGCTTTTTGGAGGAAAAGATGTTAATGCTTAGCCTCACATACTATGGGCATATTGTGAGGACTATTCCTAGGACAGGAACATCATGCTTGGAAAGACAGAGGGTCGGCGAAGGGAAGGGAGACCCTTGACCAGGTGGATTGACAGAGTGACTGCTGCAATGCTCTCTAATGTATCAGGAAATATGAGGATGGCACAGGATAGGACTGGATTCAGATCTGTTGTTTATAGGGTTGTTATGAGTTGTACTCCTACTCAACTTGATAGCAACATAACAACATTGTAGACATAGAATATCACTACCCTACCCCCTTTTGTGATGAAAATAGACATAACAAAACGTCAACTCAGTAATTTTTACATGTAGTTTCCAATTAATAACATGGAGTTATTAATTAAGTTTTATTGATTGACCTCGTAAAATCAAGTAATAAACTTCTACAGATGGTTACATAGAAGTCGGTTGGAGGGATGCTTCTCTTATTTGAAAAGTTCTATACTATGTTGTTATTGTGTACTATTGAGTTGGAACTGACCCATAGCTGACCCTCTGACGGGTTTTCAGAGACTGTTAATTATACAGGAGGAGAGTGCCCATCCTTCTACAACTTTACACTATAACAAGCTTAAATTTATTGACAGCCTTATTTTTAAGTTTCAGCCTAATGATCCAATATATTACCATGATTTTGTTGTTTTCATTGTTAGGTGCCATTGAGTTGGCTACAGCTCATAGTGACCCTATGAACAACAAGCTTGATTTTAACCAACAGCCTTTGGTGTTCCCTTTAGAACAGTCAAGCTGGGATCAGTGTTAGTTAAGGAACAGGACAGTAAACTTTTTATTTAGTTATTTACCGTGATTTGAATGAATGTTTACAAAGCGTATTGGTTTTCATGTAATCACTCATACAGGTTGTGGTTCATTCTTGTATATTATGTTGCAGATAATTTTTTATATACCTTCCATTTTATATGGTTACTATTGATCTTATGTACCCATATTGATTATATGGGTACTATTGAGTACCCTTGATTTTATATACATTGTATTTTATATTTTATATGTTCATTTATATTCCTTGTGTTTTAGACAATTTATGACTCTTTTTCTCTCCCCTTTTTCTTTCTTCCCCTGTCTTTCATCTATTTTCTCTTCTGGACAGCAGACATATCCTGTTCCTATTTGGTAGTTGTAACACCCATATTGTCCTTTCATCAGTTCTTCTCAGGCTGATCCTCCCTTGTCCCGATTCTTTAGTCTTCATTGACTGTACATTCTAGCTCAGCTCTCCTGATCCACCTCTCTCCCCTGTTATCCTTCTACTTTCACAGTAACAGTAATATGTGGTATTTGCCATTTTTGTGACTCTATTATTTCACTCAGCATAATGTTCTCTAGTCTCACCCATGCTGTGTAGTAGCATTCTATTGTGTGAATGCACCACAATTCCTCTATCCATTTGCTTGTTTATGGGACTTTGGGCTGTTTCCACTTTCCTGCTATTGTGAATAATGTTGCAATAAACATAGGTGCACGTATCTCCATTTGGGCCTTGCCTGTTGATTTTGTAATTGGCACTCATGCATGTTTTCTTTTATAACATCAATAACAATATCCCCTATGCATGATCATCCATTTATTCTATACTGCCTTTCCCTATCTTTTTGTTATTGGAACCAACCCATTAGCTGACCCTCCAGCAGATTTTCAGAGGCAGGAGAGATTGTCAATCCTCCTTCTGTGGAGCAACTAGTGGATTAGAACCTTGTGCCTTTGGGATTGCAGTGCAGTTTCTCACACTAGCTCCCATTCCATATCTTGGTGTTTATTATCTATTTGTAAATTCATTTTACTTCTCTCTTCCTCACTTCCCCTATACTCAATGAATCAACTAATTGTTGTTGAGTGGGATCCAACTCATAGCTGACCTTTCAATGGATTTTCAGAGGCTGTATGGGAGGAGATTGCCCATCTTCCTTCCTCAAAGTTGGTGGATTCATACTGCCTGTCTTTGGGTTGGTGGTATAATATCTTACCCATTAGGCCACCAGAGCTCCATGAGAACATATTAAAATGATTCTATTTTGCATAAATTAAAAGAGGTGGATTGATGCAATGATTAATATAATGGGCTTCAGCATGAAAGAAATCATGAGGATGGTATACATTGATAGGGCAAGGTTTAGATCTGTTGTTTATAGGGTCACCATAAATTGTAATTGAGTTGATGGCACCTAACAAGAACAATATTGGTCTTATACACTCTTCATCCTTTTATGATTAACTTCTTTCACTGAGCTTTAATATCTTCTAGATTTGTCCCTATCACACAGTGTTTCATGAGAACTTTATGGTTTTTCAATGTTGCATAGTATCCTATTGCATGAATATGTTGTTGTTAAGTGCCATCGAGTCGCAGGCGACTCATAGTGACCCTATGAAGGAGAGTCCTCAATGCTTGGGTGTCTCTCATCCTCTCTCCAGGTCCATAGGGTTTCCAGAGGCAAGCTATTACGGAAGTGGATGCCACTCCTCCTTCCAATGCATGAATATACCACAGTTTCTTTTTCCATTTTTCCGTTGATAGGCACCTGGGTTGTTTCCATCTTTTTGCTATTGTGAATAACACTGCAATACACAACAGTACACATATATTTGTTTGAGTTACAACTTTTATTTCTTAAGGATATATTTCTAATGGTGGGATTGCTGTTTCAAACAGTATTTCTAGTGTCAAATTTTGTTCTTCTTTCTCTTGAAGGTTTGTCACTTCCCATTGACAGAGAGGATGGGGATTTTCAGAGTCAATGCCTTGGAGAAAAATACAAGGAAGAGTCTTTCAGGACAAAAATGACCCAATTACAAAATTCAATTTAATGGTAACAATGTGAGTGTGGATGGACTCTATTCAGAGAACAATCTGGAGCAGAACCAAGGTCACTGGTGTTCCTCACGAATTTCTATTTTATGCTCATTTTAAACTTGAAGGGATAGTTCATATCAAACATCTCATGAAGTTATTGTTCTTTCAACTTTAATTGTGTAACCAAATGGCTATTATCTGAAATTTTATCAAGGCAAAACTCCCCAAAACAGAACAAAATCCCAAAACCCCAAAGCAAAGCAAAGCAAAGCAAAGCAAAACAAAACAAAACAAAAACCACCCACAGATATTTTGCCATTCTCTAAAAACTCCTTGAAGGAGATCTGGGGGTTCGAACCCCATTTTGTTTCCTCAGAAGCTGTTGTGATTTATTACATTGTGCTTTCTAATTGGCCTATGTTAACAAAACTGCTCGCTTATTTGTAATAAATTACTCCCGGCACTTACACATTCTGAATTGTCCAGGGAAATCCTAATTATGAGTTGTCTGTTCTAAAGTGGCTGTCTGACATTGGTGCATTGCCCAGTATTACCAAAGAGATTGCCAAAGATCTTGCCTATCTTTCTCCTTCAGAGCTGCTAATGGATTTGAACTGCCAGAGAGGTACAACACCCGGGGGACTATTCAAATAAGAGCTCTGAAGACTGATGTGGAGAAGGGTTCCATGTGAAAAGCAGGTGAACTTGGATCAGATGGTCCTGAGAGACGAACAAAAGCTATTCTGAAGGGACGGTTAAATGTCCTCTGTTGTCCTCAGGTCCTCAGGACAACACCGGAGCTCCCTCTCACCACGATAACTAGGCAAAATGAGAAATAAAAGCAAGTTGTCTACATAACTCAATTGAGCAATACTGTTGCTGTTTTTGTTGTTGTTAGGAATTGTTCCATAGCATGTTCTGGGCTATAACCTTTATTGGAGCAGATCACCACATCTTTAACCTGAAGAACCCTGTGTTGGTTTGAATTATCAATTTTTCAGTTAACTTAGAACCAGAGATCCTTAGTTGAACACTAAGTTGAGGAGGAGTACTATAATACTAGCTAATATGCCCTTTACATATTATTTCTAATCCTGCCTGCAAGTTCAATATTTTTATCCCTTTGTTATTGTTGTTGTTAAGTGCCATTGACTCACGTGCTACTCATCGAGACCCTGTGAATAACAGATCTGAATCCTGTCCTATCCTGCACCATCCTTAGCAACCCTGACACACTTGAGTCCATTGCCATAAATATTATTATATTAACCCATCTCATTGAGGGTCTTTCTCTCCTTTGCAGATCCTCCACCTTTTCAAGCATGACGTCACTTTCTAAGGAATAGTGTCTCCTGACAACATGCCCAAAGTGTGTGAGATGAAGCTTCACCCTCCTTGCCTCCAATGAGCACTCTAGTTGCACTCTCTCTAACACATAGCTGTTTGCTCTTTTGGCAGTTCATAGGTTATTCAACACTCTTCTTCAACACCACGACTCAAAGGTACAGACTATTATTTTCTTCAATAAAATTTTATTTTAATTGTGGTTTTAATGAACATTTACAGAGAATTCATTCATTGTTGTACATATTACCCCCTTGCCCTCCCTTTCTCATCCCTCTGTTCACTTAAAAAAAAATTCATTAATTGGTGCACAATTACCTATTTGCTCCCTTCCCCAGGCCTCTTTACAATACAAAATGAAGAGACAATCAGACATTATGCAGTATTTGTATTTTTGTGACTGCATTATTTCACTTGCTTACTAAACATTTTTGTCACAAGGTTTAGAAGAATCCTGATCAAAAGAGGAAAAGAGGAAAGCAGATAGAATTTCAAATTATCAAGGAATCCAATTTTTCTGGAGCTATGAACGTTGGATGAACTCTTGAAACTATTGCTAAGAGAGAGATTTTAAATCTTAAACCAAAAGGATTCCCTGAAATCTTCTTAAGATCAAATAAAAGGTCTACCATGTACTCTGTGTCATTTTAAGAACTACCTACAAGAACAAACAAGTTCATCTTGGAGAGGGTGAAGCCAGGCTGCTCCTTGGAGGCAAGGATTTTGAAGCTTCATTTGATGTACTTTGGACATGTTGCCAGGAGGAACCAGTCCTCGGGGAGGGATGTCATGCTTGGGAGGGTGGAGTCAGCAGAGGAAGACCCTCGATGAGGTGGATTGATTCAGTGACTGAGGTAATGGGGGTAGGTGTGTTGGAGACAATAATATTGGCACGGGATAGAGCAGGATTTAGGACTATTGAACAAAGGGTTGCTATGAGTAGCAGGTGACTAGATGGCACATAACAACAACAACAACAACAATAACACCTACAAGGAGGGAGCTCTGGTGACCTACTGGGTAAAGAGTTGCACTGCCAACTCATGTTGTTTGAATTCACCAGCGGTTGAGCAATCTCTTATCGTGTGCCTTACATTCTCTAAAAATCCACTGGAGGGGCAGCTATGAATCAGATCCGATTAGATGGCAATGAATTGTTAGCTGTTTTTGTTTCTTTTTTAACACTATAATAGATCAAACTGACAACTATAACTTGAAAGATTTGATAGGAAACAGAGGACAATGTATTTGTGTTAATGAAGGAGGAACAATTCGGAAAAGGTGAATGAGAATGGATACACAACTTGAAAATAGAATCACTGTCAATGAATCGTACATGTAGAAATTGTTGCACTGATGTATGTTCCACCGTGTATAACTCAGCAACAAAGAAAAAGAAAAAAATTTTAAACATTCAAAATTGATCAAACCCACCAGCAACTCCATGAGAGAAAGAAAGACAATCTCCTCCTGTGCAAGTTACTGTCTCAGAAATCCAGTGGAGGGTCTCTTATGAGTTGGTTCCAACAAGACAGAAATGCAAATAAGAAAGTTACCTAATTATAATTCTAGTGGCATAGTGGTTAAGGAGGGAGCTCTCGTGGGTTAGTGGTAAGGAATTACTCTGCTGAGGCAAAGGTATGCTACTCAAATCTGCCAGTCAAGGGGAGCTCTGGTGGCCTAGTGGAAAGAAGCGGCAACTACAATCCCAGAGGTGCACGGTTCGAATCCACCAGATGCTCTGCTGGGGAAGGAGGGGACAGTTTCCTCCTGTACCAGCCAGATCTGATTTGACGGTACACGCACACAAAAATAATAAAATTTAAAAAAATAAAAAAATCTGCTAGTCACACCATGGGAGAAGGATTATCAATCACTCCCATGTGAGTTACTAAAAACTCACTGAAGGGTCAGCTATGGGTTGGTTCTTATTGAACAGATCTAACAATACAACAGAGGGTAAGGAGCTCTGCTGCCAACTCAAAGGCAGGCAGTCAAATCTACCAGCTGCTTTGTGGGGGAAGGATGGGCAATCTTTTCCTGTGTGATTTAGAGCCTCTGAAAACCCACTGGAAGGTCAGCTATGAGTTGGCTCCCACATGAGTTACTACGTTTTGTCGAGTTGCCTGTGACTCATAGTGACCATATTTACAGCAGCTCTGAACCCTGAGCTAGTCTTACTGACTCCAACACACCTACTCTCATTGTCCTAGTTACCGTATCAATCCATCTCATCTGGGGTTTTCCTCTTTTGTGCTGTCCCTCCACCTTTCCAAACATGATGTGCTTCTCCAAGGATCGGTCCCTTCTGGCCACGTGCCCAAAGTATGTGCAGCAGAGCTTCAGAATCCTATCTTCCAAGGTGAAACTTGTTTTCACCCTCTCCAAGACAGACTTACTTGTTTTCTTGGTGGTCCACAGTAAGTTCAAGACTCTTCTTCAGCATCACAACTCAAATCAAGAAGAGAGTGTGTCAGGAATGCATCCTGTCTCCATACCTTTCCAATCTATGTGCATAATATATCATTTGGGAAGGTGGGCTTTATGAGGAGGAATGTGACATTAAGATTGGAGGAACACTCATCAATAACCTGCGTTATACAGATGACACAACCTTGCTTGCTGAAACTGAAGAGGACCTGAAGCACTTGCTACAGAAGGTCAAGGACTGTTTTCAATATGGATTGAAGCTCAACATCAAGAAGACAAAGATTCTCGCCACTGGGCTGATTGGCAACACCATGATGGATGGAGAAGAGACTGATGTAAACAGTTACAGTTTGCTCGGCTCCACAGTCAACACTCTTGGCACCAGCAGTCAGGAAATCAAAGGACGAATTACACCTGGAAATCTGCTGTCAGGAACCTCTTCAGAGTACTGAGAAGCAAGGATTAAGTGTAGAGATTGAGGTGCAATTGATTCACACCATGATCCTTGCAATTATTTGAATTGTTGTCCACTTTAGTGGCAGAAAGGGTTTTTTTTTTAAACTTTTATTCAAAACTGCTAAGGTAAAAAAAAATAAAATAAAAGTAAATGTGATTATGATTTCATTAAACAGCTGGGCCAATGATTCTTTACTTTGTGAGTAATAAGGAAAAATATATTTACACAAGTTTAATTCACCTTTCCCTCTCCACAGCTACCTACTGCTCTCCAAGTCACATTCACATGAGGGGAACATCTTCATGGTCTTACATTTTCCCGAGTCCATCTCATCACTCTGATGTCTCTCTTCCCCTGCCTTCCTGAAACAGGTTAGCAGCTTAATGGAGAGTAAGTGGTTCCAGCAATTCCATTAGGAGAGTGACTTCTGGCTGGGAAGGGCAAGTGAGGAGAAAGTTTAGCACGGAGAAAAGGCACAATTCTGAAACTAACTAGTGTTTTACATCAAACACAGTGCTTTTTTAAATGGAAGAGAATGGCTGAGTGGTGAATTACAGAAAGGGCCTCCCAGGCGAGGTACTCAGCAGTGTTGCTCGGAATGAAGACAGTTATATAAGCAATAACATCTGGATGGGGGAAAGTCAGCTTTGAAATCCGAATATACAATAACAGTGCTTATTTAAACATTGCCTGTGTTTGAATAATAGCAAGAGTTAGAGCCCATGAGCAACTTTTGTTTTTCAGACTTTTGAAAGTGTGTGTAGATAGTTGAGGCGTTTTGGAGCTGAGGGTTGGAGGCCTTGTGGGGACACGGGACACGGTGGGTTTGAGCACTTTATTTGTGGTCACTTTCAGATCTGTTTGAATTTCTCTTGTCTTACTTATAACAGACACATGCTCTATAAAAGTTTACTAGCACCTTTATTAGGGGGTGAAAAACCATTTAAAAATAGATAACAGTGAACATTGTTATGGGCTTGAGCATGACGGAGACCGTCAGGATGGTGCAGGATACCATAAGGTTCACAGCTGTTGTTTGTGGGGTCTCTATGAGTCATCGTCGACTCAACAACACCTAAAAACAAAAACAACAACAGTTGTTGCAAAGAATAGTGTATGTAGCTGACAACACTGGCTTATACACAAAAGACTGGCATAGTAAATATTTTGCTATATATTTTGAACCACATAAAAGAAAAGGAAAGATTAATCATTCCCCAATGTTTTCATCCTTTTTCCTTTTGTACCCATCAGCTTTGAAGTGTAGTGTCCAAGAAGAGGGTAAAAATTAAGCAGCAGGAGAGAGAGCGCTTGTAAGAGGATTTGTGGATTTCTGCTGGCAGCCTGAGTGGGTTGGGAGACCGGAGAGCAAGCTTTGTGTATACCTCTCGGTGAAGCCCAGCCCTAGCTTTTAGAGCTTTGGGCTCCTGAACAGAGGGCTTCCTGGGCACTGTCACCTCTTAGAGATCAAGCAAATGCCTTCTGGCTCTCCTTTGCACTTCTGGGGATGCTCCTCGGCACCTGCAGGGGTTTGAGGGCCCTAACAGTCCAAATGTAACCACTTCACCCTTCTCTCCAGCACGTCAACCTTTACTAGACTGAGTTGGTCTCCAGGTGCCTGGAGCAAAAGATCACCCCAAAAAGCTACTGCCAGAAACTGCCCTTCCACTTCCCTGTGACACACACATGCACTTTTAGACTTGTTTTAGACTTGTTTGCTTTTCCATATCTCCTGCTAGTGTGGATTGGGATATGTCTCTCCAAATCGTATGTTGTCATTCTAACCCTTTTACCTCAAGATGTAATCCTACTCAGGAATAAAGTTTTTCTTATGTTAATGAGGGAGATCTGGTGACCTAGTGAATAGGGAGTTATGCTGCTGAAAATTAAATAAGGAGTTTTCTCTTGGGATCAAAAGACAAACACACACACACAGACAGAGACAGACAGACACACACACACACACACACAGAGAGAAATCTCCTTTAAGCTGGTGCCTTCAACTTAAACTTCAAGCCTTCTAAACATTGAGAAAATAATTTTCTGTTCAATAAAGTCACAACATGTAATATTTCTGTTATATCAGCACTAGGAAACTAAGACGGTTCCCTGTTGAGGGGAAGTCATAGATCGTGGTAGGTGACGGGTTCTGGGGTCAGATCAACTTAGGTTCCTATCTGGGCTCCACTAGCCGTTAGTTCTTTGACTGTGGGAAGGTCCGTTAAGTTCCTTCCTTTTCCGTTTTTCATCTGAGTCAGACTCATAGCTTGACAGCTGCTAAATAAACATTTGCTGAATAAATTCTTACCTCTTAAAATTATTGAGAGAAAAGATTCACTAAATAGCTACCGTTATAAAATACTGAGCTCTGGTGGCCTAGTGCTAAGGAGTTGCACTGGGAAGACCCTGAAGCATGTGGTTTGAAATCATCAACTCTTCTATGGGAGAAAGATGGACAAACTCCTCCCTTGCACTTTACTGCCTCTGAAAACCTGCTGGCGGGTCAGCTTTGAGTCAGCTCTGACTCCACAGGAGTGTGTGTGTGTGTGTGTGTGTGTGTGTGTGTGTGTGAGAGAGAGAGAGAGAGAGAGAAGAAAGAGAGAAGAGGAGACAAAAGGAGACGAGACAGTGTGAGAGATAGAGGAGAGAGACATGGAGAGGATGAGGAAGGGAGAGGGAAGGAGAGAGAGAAAGGAAGAGAGAAAAAAGAGAAAATCCATTATGAGTTAATTCTGACCTTGTGGCACATACAAAGTACAAATTATACAATAGAAGAAGCTTGTAACGGTTATACGCTGGGCTGCTAACTAAAAGCTGATAGCTCAAACTCACCCAGTGACTCTGGAAGAAAGAAATGACAAAAACAGTGACTTTCATAATGATTACAGTCAAAAGAACACCATGAGGGAGTTCTCCTGTGCCCTATGGGGTGCCTATGTGTAAGAATCAGTAATTATACAAAAGAATCCCTGAGTGGTACAAATGATAAATGCTCTTGGCTACTGGCTAGGACTGGGAAGGGTTCAGAGCTGCTGTGCATAGGGTCGCTATACATCACAGGTAACTTAACGGCACATAACAACAATAACATAGTATGACAGGTTTGGAAGCAGGAGTGGCATCCACTTCCTAAATAACATGCCTCCGGAAACTCTATGAACTTTGATAAATGTAGATAGTTGTAGAGGAGCTTCAGGCATTTCGTTCACAGGGTCGCTATGAGTCATGTTCTACTCCAAGGCAATCAACAATAACAACAACAACAACAACTCACTAAAAGGTTGAAAGAGGTGCCTCAGAAGAAAGGCCTGATAATCTAGTTTTAAATAATCAGTCATTGAAAATCTTATGGAGCTCAAAATCCCTAGCTACCAGAGGGATGCAAATCAAAACAACTATCAGATAACATCTCACTCCAGGAACAAGTTCAACAAGGCAGTAAACAACTAATACTGGTAAGGTTGTGGAGAGATTGGAACTCTTATTCACTGCTGGTGGTAACATAAAATGGTACAGCCACTATGAAAGTTGGTCTGGCACTTTCTCAAAAAGCTAGAAATAGAAATACCATTAGGCCCAGGAATTCCACTACTTGGAATATACCCTAAAGAAACCAAGGCCATGACTCAAACAGATGTATGTGCATCCATGCTTATTGCTGTGTTATTTACAATAGATAACAAAGAGATGGAAGCAACTCAAATACTCACCAACAAATGGATGGATAGAAAACTCATGCTATTTTCACACAATGGAATATTATACAACAGTGGAAAACAATAAACCCATAAAACATTACACAACATAGGAGGACTGTATGCTAAGTGAAATATCCCAGTCACAAAAGGACAAATACTGCATAATACCATTGTTTTAAGATAGGACTGACATAGAAGGTTGAGGGGAAGAATAGGAAAAGAATGGATAGAAAATGAACACTGCACTGGAACACATGAGGTGAAGAATGGTATGAAAGGATATAGGATTAGGTATATTTATGACAGCAATCTGGAACAAAGGATGCCTTGCAAAGTGGACTGGGGGAAAAGGGGGGAGGGGAGGAGGAAAATGTGCATCAATGAATAAATGAAAAATATTAAAAAAAAGAAAAATGAAATAGAGAGACTCTTACAGAACACAATTCTAACCTGCCAGAGATGGGGCCAAATTGTAATCTGACAGAAATGGTGCCATTATGAGTCAGCATCAACTCAATGGTGACTGATTTTTTATGCCTTAATACACAATGCAGAAAGTTGCAAATAGAGATACCATTTGACCCAGCAATTCCACTACTGGGAATATACCCTGAAGAGACCATAGCTGACATCCAAGCAGATATAT